>NC_083630.1:24745556-24763056 GCF_963584025.1 Labrus mixtus | reverse complement strand
TTCAACGTTTTCTTCAGGTGATCATTTTTTAAATGTTTTGTGTGCAGGCATTTCTTCTTCCTCAGTCTGCTCCCTCCTCTTCCTTTAGTGAACACTCCAACAAATATCTGGAGCCGGTCCCCGCTCGGTGATATTCAGGTGTTACGTCCTTTGCACTAAGCGATGTCGAGGCTGACCGACTGTCTGTGCTCGTCTTTTGTTTTGCCCGTGTGTTTTTTGTGCATTTATGTTTATTTTATTCTTTAAACCCTTAAATTAAGTCGTTTGTTTAAAGCTACATTGGGGCCATGATTAGGGCCCGACCGATATGGGATTTTTGGTGTCGAGCAAAAAAGTACAATGAAGATATATCGCCCTCTGCTGGTGACAAAGAACAGCTGGTGTAATACAATGAAACTCAAATGAATATTTGATGCCCATATCTGAGATAAAATTAGCTGATACCGATAGCCACTGGATACGCTAATATCGGCCGATATTATCGGCGGGCTCTTTTATTATTGAGCCGACGTTTAGCTTCACTTTTTAGTTCTGTGACAGTGATGATGTCACTGTCGGCGAACGTAGAGTGAGCGAGTCATTTTAGAAATGTTTTTTTCTTGTTGAATGAGTGCACGATATAGGCCCCTACATATAACTCCCTACAGAGCGAGGAGGGAGGAGGGGAGGAATGAGGGAGGAGCGAGGAGGGAGGACTGAGTTTTGGTTGCTTGGCAACAAGTCAAGTTTCAAACTAGCATCATCCAGCGTCTGTGTGTGTGTGTGTGTGTGTGTGTGTGTGTTTAGAGAGCGAGGGGAACGATGCGGGAAAGGAGCCGCAGGTCGGATTAGAACCCGACACTTAGCCTCTGTACATGTGGCGCTCGCACTAACCGCTAGGCCATCTGCGCCCCTTGGCTGCTGTTATCTGGTTAAACATGAAGGCAGGACTACAAACTGCAGACAAAGAAAGCTTCAGGATGTTTTGATATTTAAGTTTCCTGTGATGCGGATGGTTTTTTAATTTATGAGAAACAGAAAAAAAGGAGAAAGAGAAAGTAAGGCGCTAACTATCTGGATTAAGATAAAAATAAAATAAATTACATGTTAAATATTTGATGAAGATTCAAACCATCGGAGCAACATTTAAACATTTCATTTCCATGCATGTGGCGTCTAAATTCATGTTGCAGCTGGGGCGCAGGTCACTCCGGTGTGACGGCGGCTTGAATAGAAACTAATAACACGGGAAATCTTTCCTTTTTTCATTTTCCTCTTCCCCCCCCCCCCCCCCCCCCACCAATCCCTCCCCCCCTCCACGTCTGCCTCTCAAGGCCTCAGAAAAGTCACCCTCTGATGAGTCCCCAAGACCCTCTGAGGAAAGCGAGAGGCTTTGGCGTTGCCTGGGCAACACTTGAACGCAAGCAGAAAGAGAGTGAAAAGAGGGGGGGGGGCATTGATCGTTACCTTTAGCCATCCTATTGAGGACCATGTCAATCAGAATGTAAGTCCCACTCCTGCCGGCTCCATCGCTGCAGAGAGAGAGAGGGCGAGAGAGAGAGAGAGAGAGATCATTAAGGTGGCAGAGAGAGAGAGAGAGAGGGCGAGAGAGAGAGAGAGAGAGGAAGAGAGAGAGAGAGGAAGAGAGAGAGACAGAGACAGAGAGAGAGAGAGAGAGAGAGATAGAGAGAGAGAGGAAGAGAGAGAGAGGAAGAGAGAGATACAGAGAGAGATAGAGAGAGAGAGAGAGAGAGGAAGAGAGAGAGAGGAAGAGAGAGAGACAGAGACAGAGAGAGAGAGAGAGAGAGGAAGAGAGAGATACAGAGAGAGATAGAGAGAGAGAGAGAGGAAGAGAGAGAGACAGAGACAGAGAGATAGAGAGAGAGAGAGAGAGAGGAAGAGAGAGAGAGGAAGAGAGAGAGAGAGAGGAAGAGAGAGAGAGAGACAGAGACAGAGAGAGAGACAGAGAGAGAGAGAGAGAGACTTTAATCTCAGAGTGTTTTTCTTATAAGGAGACAAATTGCTCGTTTACATCAGCTGTAGAGTGAATCTCTCGTCCTGCTTCAAACTGAAAAACTGCACGTTGTAATAATCCTTCATATTCTTATAAAAACACCTGCACAGATGTGAATATTTCATGCTCCAATAAACGTTAAACCTTTGCACACGAGTGCATGTGTGGTCTTGAGACTATTTGGGGGGGGGGGGGTTCTGAGGCGCACAGGGGACAAAGGCTTTTTAAATGAATGCACCTCAGGAGCAGAGGAGAGGTTGAGAGGCCAGGGGCGGTGCGAGAGCAGCTTTTGGAGAGCCTTGCTTTTCCATCACTCCAGAGATAGTCTTATGAAAAGCCTCCCTTTGTGCCCGCCGGCCATTCAGCCGCTCTGCATGTTAATTGCAAACAAGGCGTGCACATCTCTCTAATAAAGGCAAGGCCAATAAAACAGGAGAGCGGCCTTCATTAATCCACTGCTAGATGCTCGGCTGGTACGGCAGCACGGGGCTGCTTTGCCCCCACGCATGACTTAACAGGATGTGAGTATTAAAAGTGGGTCGGACAGATACCTGGTGTTTAATACAAAGCAATCAAGGCCAGTTAACTAGCTGAACCAGAAGGGAAATGGAAGTGTCCCTCTGCATGAACATTTCCATAAACAGCAGATCGAGTAAATGGACTGAGGAAGGTTTAAAACAAACAGTCTCTTCCTTCAAAATAAAGGCTATAAGGAACAAACAGACAGTCTCTTCCTTCAAAATAAAGGCTACAAGGAACAAACAGACAGTCTCTTCCTTCAAAATAAAGGCTATAAGGAACAAACAGACAGTCTCTTCCTTCAAAATAAAGGCTACAAGGAACAAACAGACAGTCTCTTCCTTCAAAATAAAGGCTACAAGGAACAAACAGACAGTCGCTTCCTTCAAAATAAAAGCTCCAAGGAACTAACAAAGGTATACTTGCCTGCAGTGGACGATTATTGGGCACGATCGTCCCCGGTAGCACTTGTTAACCTTCCTGAAATTAAAAAGAGAGAGAGAAAGAAATGGGATGTTACGCAAGCTTGGAAGCACCTGTCTGAAATGCAAAAGGTGCACGGCGGCCTCCGGAAGCAGAGTTTGATTATTTCTGCTGATAATGGCGATAACGCAGAACGATTACTCACATGGGACCGAAATTAATGATCGCACTTATCAGAATAACAAACAGTGATCCAGACAGATGCCACCCCCTCCTGTCACTCTATCACTTCAATTTAAATTGGGGGGGGGGATCCGTGTTGCAGCTCCTAAATAAACCAAGCATCGTTTCAGACGGCGTTCCGGTGGCATGTGCGGTTGATGGATGTGCCGCCGATTGTTGTGATTTGCCGAAACCGCCGACGCATTAACCCGCCGGCCAATTATGGATGTTATACACTGTAGGCGCTGCCAAGGCCAACAGGCCTTTGTCACACCCGGCTGTTGCCATGGAAACTGACTACACAGAGAGCATCCAGGACTCAGGATGCTCCCCCCCCCCACGCAATGTTTTTCACATTTTAAACAGAAATGAAATGAAAATAAACGTCTGAGTAAGGGTCTTTTACCTGCTGCTCTCTCCAGAACATTTCTTATGAATCGCTGCTACACAAATAAAGATTGATTGAAGTAAATACAATTCTGGATGTTTTACAGTAAATAGCGTAAACAGAACATAGTTTCATATTAAAATGTGATTTAACAACTTTTTATTTTTTATTCAAAAAATGATTTGCTTATTTAGCAGGAGGAAATATTCATTTAGATATTTTTGGTTTAATGCATATTCATTTTTGTTTATACATATATATGTCTATACATGTGTAGTGATTACAGTTTAAAGGTCCAATCAGTGAGATGTGTAGAGAGAGAAATGATAAAGCTATCTTACTATCTGATCATTAAGGAAACATGTTGAAGTGCTGGCTTCTCTGACAACAATGCAGCAGCAGAGAAGACCAGAGAAGGTAGGCGCTTTTAAGACACCCCCCCACATGGCCGTTTTGGACGCCCCTCGGTTTGTCAGATATGAGAGCAGTTATCAGGTCAACAGGTGTTGCAACGATGGAAGCGGGCAAGAGAAGTGGTTCAGATAGAAGTGATTGTACCCGACCTAAAAAGCCTCTGCATGTTTCTAATAAGCTCCACGAGCAGAAACGTGCTCAAACTAGGATCAATATTGGAGATGCTTTTGAAAAATGGAGAGAGGTTAGAACACAGAAAGGTTTACAGACCCATGCAGAGCTGGATAAACACTGAAGCTTCAGAGTCCACCACATGGTGACCTGTGTGAGCATCGACTCTATAGAGGTGGGGGGGAGCTCTCTATGATGTTTAGAATTTAGACTGCAGTACTCCTTTTAACCACTAGGGGGCAGAGTTACATATCGCTCCTTTAAGTAAGAAATCTAAAACAATCAGAAGAATTAGTTAAAGAGCATACAGAGATGGTTGGAGTTCCCATGCAAGCCAGAGGAAGGATGAGCAGTGAGGAGGAGGAGTGAGCGAGCGAGAGAGCGAGCGAGAGAGAGAGCGAGCGAGAGAGAGAGTTTGTGCACAGGCCTGGCTGAGGAGACACAGTTTCCAATGATCACTTTTGTGACTATGCAACTGGGCTCATATTACTAGCTGCAACATCACAAAAATGACACTGGCAACCGCAAGATACAGAGTTGGCCGAAACGGTGACAACCACGAGCGAGTGTGCGGTCGAGGGTGTGGACGTGAAAACTCAGAGAGAGCTTTAGATTCTCACTCAACTACGGGAGCATTACCTAGCAGAAAAAGGAAAAGTCACACCACTCAAAACCTGCACACCAACATGAATATATATCTTTATATGAATGCAAGCTTCAGTTTGATTTGTAAAAGCAGAATGACAAGATAACACCTCCTCTTCTCCCCCCCCCCCTCTCATCTGCATTACAAACCGGAGGGACAGACTTCCAACCACAAATCAGATGCATCTATTCTCATTTGGAGGGCTTTTCCAATCCCTCCCGGGTTCTCTCAAAGGAGCTTTAGCAGCTCTTCTGCCACAGCGCATTATATGGAGAACAGAGTGAGGTTATTCAGTCACTCGCTCTCCCCCCTCTCCCGTGTTTTAAGTGAGACAGCTCTCGTTTAATTGGGTGTTTGAATTAGGTGGTGGTGGTGGTGGTGGTGGTGGTGGGGGGGTTTCTTCCTTTTTCTTCCCGAGCCAAGCCAGGCAGCGTGGGGCAGTTAATTTGCTGCATCACATGTGCCGGAGGGAGGTGAGGGAAATAGGCCCAGGATGAAAAGGGGGGGATAGTAGAGAGAAACACAGTCCTTAATAGAAGAACTGTTCTCCAGGACACCAAAAGGCAGAGGGGCAAAAAAAAAGGGGGGGGGGGGGGGGGGACCAGAGAGTACAGGATAAAAAGGAAGGAGATTAAGAACAAGCAAAGGATAAAAGATCAGGTTTAAAAAAAAAAAAGTCCAACCAGCACGTTGTGCTCTCTCTCTACCTGCGGAAGTCTAACAGGGTCCTGGCAGAGGTGGGGATCCCGCGGTCCATCCAGGATAAGAAGTGGAACTGGGTAACGGTGCGGGTCTCGTTGGTCTGCAGGTTCTTCAGGTAGAAGCTGCGCACCAGGAAGTCCTCACACCAGATGTGCTCCGACACCAGGTTGACCTCAAGAAAAGAACACGCGTTTTTAATTCCTCTGTCATAAGAAGAAGAAGACGACAGCATCATGGAGGAATTCACTTCATGTAGCTTTAGCTTCCATGCTAAGATAAAGGGCTAAAAGATTTTCTGACATTATAAATGTATTTATTTAAAATGTGTGATCGTTATCTGGTTACATTTGAAGCTTGATTATTTCATTAATCAAAATCGTTTTTAACTCGTCATGAAAAGGACGGAAGACTTCTCCTAAAGTCACATGATTCACACAGTCTGCGTTCCTCCGAGATCTTTTTAAAATCTGACCACTTCACGAGCGAGAGGAAGGATTCCTGTTCTCACCTGAGCGAGCGAACGTCTCTGACTCCTTCAGAACCGACAAAACCCGTCCAGTTACCGAAGGTCACGTTTTGTTTCTGTCTGTTTATTTTAGTATTATTCTCATTTCCTGTTTTATTTTGTACTTATCTTTGTCCCAGGCTCTACAGAAACCTCAGACTTTCATGAAACCAAAACAACTCACGCTGCATTGTTGTGTTAGCATGCTAATGCTAGCGATCTTTATTCTGCTCGTATCTTCACACTGCATGTAAATTTACCTGAAATGAGCGTGATCTAGAAACACAGTTAAGCAGTGAGTACAGTATGTTATTCTTCTTTTCTCTAGTCCCTCAATTAAACAACTTTTATACACGAGGGGAGGAGTCAGCCGGCCGTCCGGGCGATGTAAACAAAGTGAAGATAGGACTCTGAAAACTCTGAAAACATCACAGACAGTGGGACTCGGGTGTTACACCCATTGTAGACAGTCATGACTCACAGAGTTATTTTCAGAGGAGATACTTGATTTATATATTTAAGTGTGAAAAATCACAGATTAAGACTTTAAGAGTTCCTGTTGCTCAGGATTTTATTTTGTTAGGTAGAAATGTGACGTTTCTAAATGACAGACTCTTATTCTGAAAGGACAAGATGCTGTTGATGTTATTTTGAAGGGCTGTGAGCACGACGATACAGTAGAGTTCATGTTGATTGTTTTGGGATGGACAGAAGTAAAAAAAGGAGAAACTGTGAAGTACCTCGTAGACGTGGTAAACATCGGAGCCCTCGTCAGGCCAGTAGTGATGACACTGCTTCACTCCGTTTTCAGACAGCGGCGTCAACATGACGATGACCACGCAGCCACTCTCCCACACCATCTGCACGCCAAGAGAAAAGACGTCACACATCCCTCAAACAACACGTGTGTGACATCACAGAGATCACTTTCATGGCGTTGAACTGTGCCGCTCGCTCGCTCATACGGCCCGTTATCAGCACGCCATGACGGCCTCGGTTCAGAGTGAAATTGATTTCTTAATCCTGGTCCAGGAAGTTTGAATAAATGTCACCTCGCAGCGTGTGACAGATGATAAATGTCGGCTGGAGCAGCAGGAGGGCGAGATCACAACTTCTCCTGCTCCCGTTTCATCTTCTCACAATCTAATGTGTCCTTGGGAAAA
Organism: Labrus mixtus; assembly: GCF_963584025.1. Taxonomy (NCBI): domain Eukaryota; kingdom Metazoa; phylum Chordata; class Actinopteri; order Labriformes; family Labridae; genus Labrus; species Labrus mixtus. Next base: position 24,755,910 of record NC_083630.1, on the reverse strand, counting down.
ACATACAGGCCCACGGCGACCATTAGGAAAATGAGGAGGAAACGCGGCTTTTATGATCGCTATAAAAACACAATGGCCTTGACTCGACACTAATCACGAGCTTCTGTGATCCGGCCCGGAGGACACATTACACTGTGCCAAAATGTGATGAGATCAGGCACGCTGATAATAGATGTTTGCTCTTGTAAGGCTGGGCGAATATGTGCAGGTACTGACGGAAATGAACTCCTTTTTTATGTGATATCAACTTTAAAAACATGCAAGTATTTGATGTGATTTGTGCAGAAGATGTAGAGCATAGAAGACAATTACATTTTAAGCATGAGATTGCAAGGACAACTTTAAAACAGAAGTGTATTTCTGTAATCAGAATTAAATTGTGGAATTCTTTAAATAATGATTTGAAGGGTTGTGTTCAGATATTTCAGTTTAAGAAAAGAACAAAGTGATCAGACTGTATGACATTAGCAGTTAGTGTGTTTTGTGTGTTTTCCTTCTTATTTCTGAGGAAGTGAAGACTGAATTGTCAGATTTGTTTTATGTTGATATTCATTCGTTGATTGTAATTTGGACAGACCATCCAGACATTTATTATTTGCTTTTTGAGTAAGGGGGGGCCGGCAAAACAAGATGTATTCTTCTCCCTGCTCCTTTCCGTACATGAGATAAAGTGTGAATCGTTTTTTCTATTTTTTTTTTTCTGTTGTGTGTTTTGACATGTACGGAACAAATAAAAATGAAAATGAAAAGAAGACAGAAGACAGCAGAAGTCACTTTTTGTCACATAATGCTGATTGGCTTCTGATTTTGGGGGTGATGTTTTTGGAGGAGAAAAAGCACCAACCAGCAGAGTTCAGGTAATATCCGGGGATGGAGGGAGGTGAGGCGGATGAAGGAGAGGAATGAGGAGAGGAGGATTAGAGCCGCCTTTCAGAGCGCAGCCCGGTGGCTGCTGAGGATTAGATAGGACGGAGCGAGAAAGATTTGCCTCCTGCACGGCCCATTTGCATGAGAGTGCCAGTGTTTCCCCCGTTTGTTTACTCCTCCTGACACAATCCACGGTGGACCATGTTGAATAATGAATGGCTACTTCTCATTCCCCGACACAGAGCCAGTGTTCATTGTGTCAGTCAATCTTTTCTGTTTAATTGGGGAAAGATTTAGAGTTCATGGCTGAATAGGCCATTTCATTAGATAATGGCCGTGCATTTATTCACCTGGCATGGAGGAAACATTGGCACACAAACAAACCGATAAATGAAGAAACAATCATCGACTGTGAAATTTGAGGGGCTTTCAAATGTACAAATCCAAAACAGGAAACAGGAAACATGGCATCTTTCCTTCCTGATGAAGGAGCCAATGAAGGCAGACTTTCTTAAGATAATGGGCGCACAACTTTTCTCTTCCTTTAATTTATTTTAAAGGTCACATCTCCTCCTCCTCTTCTTCAGTGTAAATAATTCTCAGAGCTCCTCAAAACATGTGTGTGAAGTTTCTTGTTCTAAATCCACTCTGATCCTGTATTTGATCATGTCTATAAACCCCTCTATTTCAGCCCTGCTCAGAACAGGCTGTTTCTGTGTCTGTACCTTTAAATATGTAAATGAGCTGTGTCTGACCACGCCCCCTCTCTGGAAGGGCTTGGGTGTACTCGGTGCTTTCTCGCTCCATGTCCTATTGTTTACGGTGAGAAGGCAGACTCAGAGGGCAGAACAAACACCTAGCTGTGGGAGTGTCACCCACCTGGGGGAGGGGCTACTGCCCTTTGTGATGTCATGAAGGGAAAATCTCCAAACGGTCTGTTTGAGCACACATTTTCTGAAAAGTGGAGCAGGCAGAAGACGGAGAGGATGGACTTTTCTCATCATTGGGGGGTTTGTAGACGGACTAGAGGAACATGGGGAAGTTTTTACAGAATATGTTTCCTAAATGACGACTAACAACAAAGAACACATTTCTTTCTGTGTGCAGAAACAACTCAAACTGGTCTAAAAATGAGTCTAAACCTCCTCCTCGTATTAAAATAAACGGTGTCAGCACCAAGATAATGATTGTAAATGAGTCTCCATTCAGTTCAAGTTGCAGAGTGCAGAGTGCAGGGCCAGCTGGTCTGCCACACTTCTACATCCTGGTCACGGCAGGCTCACTAACTTCCCCATATGGAGCTGATGGGCCCTCTAATTACGACAGTATTGTCCTATTTACACATACGAATGGCATTTGGCCTCGCATGCATCATTAAAGGCGTGTGAAGACTCTGATATCACTGATATAACATCAGCAGATTCTCTGTGATTAACGGGGGCTTCGTCTGACGTTTATGACCAAGGGAGTGAATCCTAACAGCAGAAGTGGTGTCAGTAAAATCCCTCATTTCAGCCTCTGCCTGAAACGCTTCATTTCAGCTGCTGACTCTTTAAGCTCCGCCTCCCCACGTGCCCACTTCCCCGGGTGAGCGTGTAAGGAAAGTTATTGAGATATAAGGAATCTTGTTCTTCTGGAGCAGCCTTTCCCAAACTTAAAACTGCTGCAGCCCGCTTTGATATACAAAATCACTCCGGGGCTCATTATAAAATAAAAGTTTTGACTACATCTATAACTTTCAGTTAGGGTCAATTATTGGACATTACAACATGATGTTATGGCAAGATAGACACAAACGTTTACTAAACATTATGTCCATGAATAGTCATGACACGTCTTACTAATCACTTAGAGGGTTGACTCATGCTAAATCATCATTATTCTGATATTTCTTTTATTTTGAAAATTGGTGGAGGGCTTTTCACGGCCCACCTGCAGTACCCACTCGGCACACCAGGGGGCCGCAGCCCACACTTTGGGAAGCCCTGTTCTGGAGGATCGACTCGGAGAAGAAGGAGAAACATCTTTGAAATAAATTGCAGTAACAGGAAGTCGGGTTCATATTTTGATATCTCAAACAACAAAAACACAACCAAACAGTTCACAGAGTTCATTCAGTTCCCCGCATAAAGAAAGATCTCATTTAAACCTTTCTTCATCCGGACGATTAGAAGAGTTCTAAACTCGTCTGGAAAGAATCGTCAGATCCGCTGAGTGTTGTTAAAGGACCTTGTGAGGAGAAATATCTCGAGGCCAATCGAGTGCGTCGCTCTGTGACTTGAATGTAAGAGTAGTAAACGAGCGACTGAAGTTCTTCAATTAGATCGCTCTTTGAAAGTGTTTCACTGTCGCTGAACTCAAAAGGAAGAAGTCGTCTCGAGAGGAACAAATAAACATCACACAGTAAAACGGTGACTCACAGGAAACCCCCGGGTCATACAGAGGGCAGCACATCGACCTCAGTGAGTAGACTTTTACCTGCCAGAAGTCCGCCACGGTGGAGGGGAGGGGGCCCTGCGAGGAGATGTACATCGGGTTGCGAGGGTCGTGGTCCATCTGGGGGAGAAAGGAGCAGAGTGAGACGCAGTGATTAGACTTCTGCTGGTCTCATCCAGTACTTCCTGGTCTTTGAGGTTCCCCTGGTCCAGCTGGACCCGAGGACACACCTGGCCTCTGCTAAACTCACATTAAAGTTTGATGTGCAGAGTCCCTCTGCACCTTTAAGAAAAAGCTAAAGACCCAGCTCTTTCATGAATACCTACTAACTTAATGATGATGGTCTCCATATTATTGATGATGATGATGGTAATGACGATGGTTTCTGTTTGATAACGACGACTTATAAGATGGTTTCTATACTGATTAGAGCTCTCAAGAACTGCCCTCAATGTTGTGCTTTGCCTCTGGTCACTTCCTGTCAGCACCTGTGTGTCCAATCAGACTCAAAGCTGATCGTTTGCTCTTACTCACATTGTTCCCTTTTTTCTAGATCCTTGCTTGTGTTGTTCTTACTCTCTGATGTACGTCGCTTTGGATAAAAGAGTCTGCAGAGTGAATTGTAGAATTGTAGGAAGTGTGGGGTCTGAAGTCTGAGTGAGCATCATCATACCCGATAGAGTCCTCTCAGAGTCTCCCACAACGCATTTAGAAAAGGAATGCAAAACCGATGGTCACTATCCAGCAATATGTACCATCATGCATTGCGGTTCAAAGACTTTTTGCGAGCGGAAAGTGGCGAGGAGAGGAGCGACCAGCGTGAGCACAGAAACACAACGAGGTTCATATTTTACCACTCAAATGGGACATGAGTGTTTTTTTAAATTAATTTTTTATCAGATAGCGATAGAGTGACAAACTGGTGACATATAAATAACAAATGAGGCACACAAAAAAAAAAATGAGACATGGGACATGAGTGGTTGATCTTAAGAACATATCCGCCCTGCAAACCTTGAAAATGTGACCTTTAACCCTTTAGGTACTGAGAATACACTGTCATTAGTAATGGCAGCTTTTTCACAATCCTGATCCTCCTCTTGAACGAACTCCTTAAATCTAATGAAACGGCGTCGTCTGACATGCTTTTGACGTGGGGGCGGGACTTTAAAGCCCTGCAGGAGGCCGATGTGAGGGATGTTGAGGTTGAAAGAAACCGAACCCCATGTGGGACCTGCTTTCAGGGACGTGATTGAGACTTGATTGAGCAGGTGCTGGCTGACCCCCCCCCCCCCCCCCCCACCATGAATGTTGTTTACTGGATGTTTCTGCACACCCTGGAGTGCGAGATGCATCAACAGAGAGGTGCTGGTCAGGTAGAGATCAACGCTTCATTAGACATTTCTTCCTGTTCCTGTTAGACCTACACGCTGGTCTCATGAGGAGAATGCAGCAGTGTTTATAAATGCAGGTGTACGGACATCTCTGTGCAGATGGAGCCACCTTTGTGTATCATCCATTAATGGAAATGGAGCTTTTATGCAAGAAGAGAGTCAATTAGCAAAGGGAGACATCTCCGAGTATAACATTAAGAAACAGGACGGCTGCAGAGTCCTGCTTAATGGATCCTCCAGTCTTCATGAGAACTCGTCCAGAACACCGGCCGTGAGCTCAGATGTTCAGCGTGGACTTTTCCCCCTCTCTTCTTTGTTTTTTTTTTTAGTCTTGAAAGTCCTCGACCCTCATTATGGAGCATGTCTTCATGGCTTTAATCTTCCCACAATGCTTTTCTCCGTCCTCATGTTTAAGAAGCTTGACAACAGGATTAAGTCTTAAATCTCCGGATGGCCGATAAAGCTGGAACATACGACTTAAGGCCAACAAAAAACTGTTTTATACGATTCAATTTATTCCCCTTTTTCTCTGCCATTTATTTTCATTACAGGGGATTAAAGATGTCGTGTCGGTTTTTCTCTGATGAAGAGACGATGATGTCCCTGTGAGTCAGGCTCAGTAGAAACAGATAATGAGTTCATTTGAATGGGACACAAGATCCATAATAATAATGGAAATTTTTTTTTTAAAGAGGTTTTAGTGGATTTAAACTCTGAAATTCTTCATGATCCAGATTCCATGCAGGGTTAGGATTTAATGGATCATTTTGATTGATGGTAAAATGATGCAATGAAAAAAGCAGGGCCTGACCGATATGAGATTATTGGGGCCGATACCAATGCCGATATTAGGGAGGGAAAAAAATCCAATATCGATATATCGGCCGATATCTATTTTCGATCTTTAGGGATCGATTCAGGCAGATATATAAAAACACTTTTATTGCATTGATCCCTTATATTAAGTTATAAACTTCATCCATCTACAGGTAATTTAGAGTCAGCAGTTAACCTAACGAGCATGTGTTTGGACTGTGGGAGGAAGACGGAGAACCAGGAGAGAACCCACACATGAACGAGGAGAACATGCAGACTCCACACAGAGAGACTCCTGAAGGACGGGGATTCAAACCAGGACCCTCCTCGCTGTGAGGGAACGGCGTTAACCACATCATTTGGATAGTAAAATGATTCAGTGAAAAATGCCAGGCCTGACCGATATGAGATTTTTGGGGCAGATACCGATATTAAGGTCAAAAAAGATCCAGTACCAATATATCGGCCGGCTGATTAATCGGTCGAGCTGTAGAAAAAAAAGTGTCTATCAGCTGCCAGTAGTCATTGTGGGTAATGTAGTTGTAAGTTAATGACTGGAGATGTGCTTTAACTACAGCGACACAGTGGCTGGATGAAATGGGATTATTATTATTATAATAACATTTATTGAAAGAAATGTTCCAAAAGGACGCTCAAAAAAAAGGAAAATGTTGCTCATTACCCACTGTGCTACTTCAATTAGGTGTAACTGTGTTGTTCAATTTCTCTCTTCATACCTCCCTGTTGAAATTCCTCTCGTGGGTTTGTTAAAAAAGAAGAAAAAAACCCTCCCCCCACAGAAATGAAAGGGTGGTGCCGAGCGGCGGTTGCTGCCACTCCGTTTAGCCAATCTCAAGGACACAGACACGCTGAAGCTGTGCGTCGACATCCCTGCATGAATACTAACGCGCGGACATGAAAGAGCCGGCCTGCGTTTGAGCTGTCCTCCCCTCGCCATTGTCGGCTGAAGATAGACTACAAAAAAAATAAAAAGCAAAGAAAGTGGTTTGAAGTGAAACAGCTCGTGCTGAAATAGCCTGAACGACTAACCTGTTCCTGGAGAAGCGTCTCAACTTTAACATCTCGCTGCAGCGCCACGATGCTGTGTTAGCTAAACGCCTTTAGCTTAAAACGTATAACAGATAGTTTAAAAAAAAAGGATCAAAGCATGATGGAGGAAAGGTGGGGAATATTAGAGCGACACGGTGTTTGACTTTGTGAGAAAGAGGCCAGAGGAGACCACATCCACAACCGTTCCCTACATGCTAATGACGCTACACCTCTGACTGCGCCCAAACATGTTTTTAAGATAAATCCACCTCACAAAAACATAAGTGTAACATTTTCTCCTCTTGTTCTTTTAGCTGTATTTATTTACTCCTGTAACTTTACGATGTAGCGGAAGTCCCCTTTGCAGTTTTTCAAAATAAAAGCACATTATATTTGAAGAGACTGAGGCATAAGGCAATAAGAAAAGTAAAATTAAAGCTTCACAAAGAGCAGTTTTGAATCTGGTTTTTAGAGCTAACTGGGTTAACAATGGATGTTCATAAAGTTAGAGTCTAATTATCTTTTGTAACTTTGTCTTGTTGTGTGATGTGTCAGCTAACGTTAGTTATTGGACATTAAATGAATCAGAATGTGTTGATTTGCTCGTGGGGGGTAATATACTAGCATTAGAACACCCGCACTTTTAAAATGGCTGCTCCACCCCTGCTCGCGGTCGAAGCGTTCACCATTATCCGAGCTGTGTGTGTCACCCTCTGCTTTCCCTGACCCCGAATTCCAAGAAAGAAGCGACAGATTATTTACTCGCAGGCCGCTGCCCCCCTGACGCTAATGAGGAGGAAGAAGGTGCAGTGACAGACATAATTATCACAGTTTTACTGGGCTCAGTCAGGGGTCTCTTTTGTGGTGTAATTACTGTCCTTTCATGCACACACCGCTGCATCCTCCATTACTTCAGCATCCTCTGGTGTCCCTGGATTCTTTTTCTCTGCACCACAACAGTCTCTGTTTCTCTTCAGAGCTTTTTTTTGTGTTTTTTGGCTTACTTCTTCAAAAAACACTGATTGTGTTTATTATAATATTACTCTAAAAGATGGTAAATGTGGCGCTACAGCAGGGTTTAAATAAGCTGGAAAACCTCTATGAATATGCCATTAGAGAAAATGGAGGAATAAATAGAGCATCTAGAAGTCTCCATTGTTTGTTTCTGAGGAGTAATGGGCTTTTAGTGCAGCTGTGTGCCCCCCCCCCAAACCCCTTCATCTATCTCCTCAGATATTTTGGCACTGTATTTGAAATGCATAGTTTCCTGTTCCCTTTGATGGAATCCCTCCGCTGCAGCCTCGAGGGAAATCATGACTGGCTGAATGTTTTTTTTGGTGGGGGAAAGTGCTAAAAAAGAAAAACCATCATCCCTCTCTCAGACTGAAGCCTTTCTGGACGTGTGATGCGATACATTCGTTTAATCAAAAAATAATGCTTTTTTTTTGGGTGTGCAGATAAAAAAAAAGGGGAGGAGTCTCCAGGGTGCGGCCATTTTAAAGGCAGTGAAAGCAGCGGTGTGATTTAGGAGGCGGAGCTCTGTGGTGCTTGAAACTAAAAAGTTTGACTTTGGCGTTCAATAGAGGCGGTCCACAGAGGGCGCAAACTTGGCGTTGGAATGGCTCTGATCTGCGTTCATTATGTTTACAGAAATAGATCTGAATTTGGCTTTAATTGCATTTTACAACTTTTAAAACCTAATCATTTAAAAAGTTTTCGTATCAGGATGTTGATGCATTTCAAAAAAGAAGTCTTCACTGATTTACAGACGTCTCTTTTCTGACGTAAGCATCATGTGACACTGCAATACCAGCTTTGGCCACCAGGTTAAAATGGCTTCATTGCCCGGCGCACTCCCTGGGGGCTTGAGCGAGACATGCCGAATCTCCCAGCATGCATTGTAAAAACAAAAGATCAGTGACTCTGGTTATATCTCAAAGTGAAATCAGGTGCTTCAGAGACGACCGATACAAACCACAAGGTGGCGCTGTAATGAATAAACAGTACTCACTATTGGGCTTGCGTTGATGTAGTCTGAGTTGCCGTGGTTATTCTCCGATTTCAAGGAGATCCTGGAGTGATCGTCTGGAATGGAGATGCATAATTCATCACATACTTTTCCAACATTTTTTCTCCTCCCGAACACAAAAACAACCGAATCCTGAACAGCGGAGGAACAGCGGAGGAATGTGAGCCTGAGAGGCCGAACGAGCTGCAGTTTCACCTCCCTTTCATCATGCTCACTCAAGGCCTGAGCCGCTCCACCTTCAGTGAGGACGGAGAATCAAATATTTGATGTGAAGACGTCAAAGAGAGTCCGTCTCTTTCTTAAACAAGGGAAACTGGTGCAAGATTCATACAATCCAATCCAAACATGTTGGCTTCAAGTTACAGACATTTCAAACGTTGTCTTTAATTCAGTCCTGAAAGATTTCTTTCAGACATTAATGACCATAAAAACACGTTTTTAGTCAAACTGTCTTCATCGTGTGGAGTCGCTGTTTACAGAGTGAGAGAGAGGACAAAGGAGAGGAGAGGAGGAGACATGGGGGAGAGGAGATGAGAGGAGAGGAGAGGAGAGGAGAGGAGAGGAGAGGAGAGGAGAGGAGAGGAGAGGAGAGGAGAGGAGGAGACATGGGGGAGAGGAGATGAGAGGAGAGGAGAGGAGAGGAGATGAGAGGAGAGAGGAGAGGAGAGGAGAGGAGAGGAGAGGAGGAGAGGAGAGGAGAGGAGAGGAGAGGAGAGAGGAGAGAGAGGACAGAGGAGAGGAGAGGAGAGGAGAGGGGAGAGAAGAGAGGAGAGGAGAGGAGAGGAGAGGAGAGGAGAGGAGAGAGGAGAGGAGAGGAGAGGAGAGGAGAGGAGAGGAGGAGACATGGGGGAGAGGAGATGAGAGGAGAGGAGAGGAGAGGAGAGGAGAGGAGGAGACATGGGGGAGAGGAGATGAGAGGAGAGGAGAGGAGAGGAGAGGAGAGGAGAGAGGAGAGGAGAGGAGAGGAGAGGAGGAGAGGAGAGGAGAGGAGAGGAGAGGAGAGGAGAGAGGAGAGAGAGGACAGAGGAGAGGAGAGGAGAGGAGAGGAGAGAGAAGAGAGGAGAGGAGAGGAGAGGAAGAGGAGAGGAGAGGAGAGGAGAGGAGAGGAGAGAGGAGAGGAGAGGAGAGGAGAGGAGAGGAGAGGAGGAGACATGGGGGAGAGGAGGAGATGAGAGGAGAGGAGAGGAGAGGAGAGGAGAGGAGAGGAGAGGGAGGACAGAGGAGAGGATAGGAGAGGAGAGGAGGAGAGGGAGCGGAGAGGAGAGGAGAGAGGAGAGAGGAGGACAGAGGAGAGGAGAGGAGAGGAGGAGAGGAGAGGAGAGGAGAGGAGAGGAGGAGAGGAGAGGAGAGGAGAGGAGAGGAGAGGAGAGGAGTGGAGAGGAGAGGAGAGATGACATAGGTGAGGAGAGGAGAGAGGACAGAGGAAGAGGAGAGGAGAGGAGAGGAGAGGAGAGAGGACAGAGGAGAGGAGAGAGGACAGAGGACAGAGGAGAGGAGAGGAGAGGAGAGGAGAGGGAGAGGAGAGGAGGACAGAGGAGAGGAGAGGAGAGGAGAGGAGAGGAGAGAGGCGAGGAGAGAGGAGAGGAGGAGACATGGGGAGAGGAGATGAGAGGAGAGGAGAGATGAGGAGAGATGAGGAGAGGAGAGATGAGGAGAGGAGAGGAGAGAGAGGAGAGGAGAGGAGAGGAGAGGAGAGGAGAGGAGAGGAGAGGGAGGGAGGGGAGAGGAGAGGAGAGGGGAGGGGAGGGGAGAGGAGAGGAGA
>NC_083630.1:24723232-24743232 GCF_963584025.1 Labrus mixtus | reverse complement strand
TTGGGGTATTAGTGTCAGAGACAGGATGGGAGGAGTCACACTAACTGAGGAGTGATGACTCTGCTATTAGCAGCAGTCAGAGTGAATGTATCACTCCACACAGCGCTGACATATTCACACATGGTGACATTGGGCTCATTTTATACTTCTAGTTTAGTGGCTATTTGTCCAAAAACAAAAAAAATCTAAATCAACTAATATCAAACATAATCAAATGAGCACTGATGCATCATGGGGATGTGATGTACACAGGCAAAAGAAGTCCAATGTCCATGCAGGAGATCTGCGGTCATTTGATTCTGTTTGATATTAGTTTATTTAGATTTTTTTTGTTTTTGGACAAATAGCCACTACATAAAGTAAAAAATCCATAGGCCCACCCAGGTGCATGCTGGTCCTCTACCTGCCTCTTACCTAAATAACCTCTAGTGCCCACAGTGTTACCCAAATACCTAACGAAAAAATACTAATGCAAAACTAAACTTACTGAACAAATAACTAGCAAAAAGAAAATATTACCCAAAATCGATTCTAAATAAAGAAAACGTGTAGAATAATTAAATAAACAACAACACCCAAATATTAGTAAAATAAATACCAAAACTAATTCTAACAATAATTAAATAGCTCCAACAGCTAGTATATGTTCTATAGTCACTCAGCTGTTGCATATATTCTGCTAATGGCCTCCCATTTGATTTGATATCAATGTCTCCACCATTGTTTCTGTAAAGCTAACAGTGACTCATAAACCAAAGGTACAAAGATATAATATTATAAGTGTCTGATCCAACCTTCACAACAGGGTCCTAAGTCTCTGACTAGACTCTTCTCCTCTGTCGCCCCCCGGTGGAGGAATGAACTTCCAAACTCCATGTGATCTGCAGAGTCCCTCTGCACCTTTAAGAAAAAGCTAAAGACCCAGCTCTTTCATGAATACCTACTAACTTAATGATGATGGTCTCCATATTATTGATGATGATGATGGTAATGACGATGGTTTTTGTTTGATAACGACGACTTATAAGATGGTTTCTATACTGATTAGAGCTCTCAAGAACTGCCCTCAATGTTGTGCTTTGCCTCTGGTCACTTCCTGTCAGCACCTGTGTGTCCAATCAGACTCAAAGCTGATCGTTTGCTCTTACTGACATTGTTCCCTTTTTTCTAGATCCTTGTTTGTGTTGTTCTTACTCTCTGATGTACGTCGCTTTGGAGAAAAGAGTCTGCAGAGTGAATTGTAGAATTGTACAAACAGGACAGCACTGACCACAGACTCTTAAAACATCCTCAGCATGAGTTTGATTTGATAGCCTCGTATTTTTGAAATCTTGCTGAATTGACTGTGTGAAGAATCATCACATGCTGAGCTGTAATTAAATGTTCCTCTTCTTTTATTCCCAGGTTGCCTGTTTGAAGACGAGCTCTGTACGACCTATGAGTTCTGCGTCGATGGTAAGTCAAACTCAGAGTCACATTACACCCACTACACTACAAAGCTTTTCATCCATCAGGGATTCTTAGAGAGATGGATCATTAATAGAGAGGTTACTGTGGTGGTGATTTGTGTTTCCATCTAGTTTACCTCCTTTGACCTCCAGCTAACACCGTGCAGTGATTGTGACGTCGGCCATCAAAGGGTTCAATAAGAAGAATAAGAAACATATTTCTTACATATATTTATTCTTCTAACTGAAATCAGTCCCCATTGGATGTTTCCCCAAATGGCCTCGTCTTCACACCTTGTTGTCTTTGGAGCGTGGATGTGACTATAAGTGGTTACCATAGCAACAGGTGACCTGATGATAAGAGAGGGGGAAATATCAGGTGTTGGGGAGGTGGGTTGGGGGGGGGGGGGGGGGGTTCACAGCTTGACATTCAGAGTCAGCAGACAGCAGGGGGCTTTAATGTTGAAGGGGATTGATGGCATGTCCGTTGATGATTGAGGACCATCTTCAGCGTGAAGTAAAGGTTAACGTATTCCTGAGAGGAAGCTTTCAAAAGGGGGTCGACCTTTAGTGCTCACATGTTTACAGGACATATCCTGTCCCAGTCTGTTTGTTTACAGACTGAGGATTTACATAGTCCAACCTGATTGGTCAGATTTCTCTTAAAGTCGACTGACAGTTGAACGTTTTTTTTTTTTTTTTTGCGCTCATTCATCCACATTATCGTCTGAGTTTAACCACATCATTAAACTATTTATCTTGTAATTACCATGTGTTCTATGACAGGACCTGCTCCATCATTTAGCTCTTTCATGTAGTCCATGTGAAGCTTACCGTCGGCCCAGATCGTCCTCCACGTTTGTTTTTCTTCTGAAGTCACGTTGGATCCCGCGTGTTTCTGTGAGATCTCGTAAATCACGACAAACAGACGGTGTGTGGATGAATCGTTGTGTGTGTGCGTTCAGAAGGTTATGATGTTAGAAATCGGTTACGTCTGTCTTCATGTCTGTGGTCGCCCACGTTAAACATCGGTTAAGATTTGAAAATCTGATTTAATACGGACGGTAATAATGTTGCAACATTTTGTAATTAAAGTTTTTTATTTTTATTTTGTATTATTATATTTTACTTTTTCTCCCCCTTTATTTTATATATGTGTGTGCATGTGTATATCCTTTTTTCTTTTTTTCCTTAGAATTTATTTAATTGTAATTGTGTGTCTGTTATGTTTAAAACTCAATAAACATATTGTTAAAAAATGAAATGAAAAGATTTGAAAATGGTCGGGTGTGTAGCCAGCTGGCTGCTGACTGTCACTCCATTTATACACCGAGAGTGACATCACTCTGATGATCAAACTGTGGAGCCGGTTTAGTGAAGGGGAGGGGGTGATCTTTGGAAGCTCAGCTCATTTTGACACTGGAGCCTGATTTCTATTTTAACCCTTTAAAGGAGGAAAACTGTGAAGAAGATAAATATGATAAAAAACTAGCTTTGATTACACGGCCGGCTCCGGTTCACAGGGAGCTGTGTGAAGCCTAATGGAGGGAAATCGCTGACACCTCAGCAGAATAACCCCCCCCCCCCCCGGAGGCTGAAAGCTGAGAGGAGGGTCGTGGTGGGTTTCATATTACATTAGGTTCTAACACAAAGCAGCGATGCAGATGGTCATTTCTTCTAGAATTTATGTTTTTCTTCCATCTTCTCATCTTCTCTCATCACACTTTGGCCCCGGGAGCAGCAGCAGCTCACATCATCCCTCTCACCCTGAAATGTAATTACAGTCGCTCCGCTTCATAAAGGAAGGATATATAAAGCATAAAGAAGGAGCCTAATGTCTGGTTAATGTTGTACATAATATGCAGGTAATGAGACATTATTTAGCTGCTTCATAAACCCTCATCAACACATATTCAATGTGCTACACCCGGCTCTCTGTGGGACTCGTGATGAGCAAGAGAAGGAGTAAGTAGGTCTGCCACTTCAACTCTTCCCCGGGTCCCTGAAGGAGTAACCTGGTTTATTCTGGGCCTGGCCAACCGTGCTCTTCCTCACCCGGGCTGTTGCCATGCGAGGTGGCTGAGGAGAGGGAAGGGTTGTGAGGAGCTCTTTGTGGTGTCAATCTGCACCATCTCATCTGTCTGTGACTGTTCTTTACAGATAACAGGAAAACCAAATCCAAAGTATGTTCTTTAAACAGGATTTAAAATCAATACAGGGTTTCCTTTTTTAAATCTCAAAGTGTGTTAAGACACTTAACTTAGAGTAATGATTCCTGAAATCATGCAGCAACCTCCGGTGTTGAAAATGAGGCCGATCCTGAAGTGTAAATTCCTGCAGTTCCTCAAGTGTCCACTAGAGGCTGGCTGCAGAAGCAACAGGAAGTCACATACACACCCATTCTAAAAAGTCTGTTTTTACAGCAGAGATTAACATGTTTACAGCCTGGTTCAAAAAACCAAATAGGTGTGATTAGCTCATGTCTCGATGGACACACACTGTACGGGGGGTGAATGTTTTGATGACTCATCAGTTTTGATTTGATGAAGGATAAGAGTTATTCTCAATAAGGCGTGTAGCTGACCTGATTGACAGGTGGGCGCGGTGTAACGGTTTGTCAGGAGGTTTAAAACCCGCCTCAGCTCCAGCTCTCAGCCTGTCGTTAGGTTGACTGAAAGTTAGACTGAGACAGCATTTCCAGCATGGAGACCGCCATCGATGGGACTCCAGCGCCACCTGCACTGAATTGTATCCACTCCTAAACTCACCTGCTGCGCTCTCATTGGCTGGAGGAAACACAGCAGCTCCGCCCAGAAACATCCCGAGTCAACCGTCACAAATCAGAACAGTAAAATCCAGTCAGAGGTCAGAGTCTCTGCAGACACAGTCACCACCACATATGTACGGAGGCCCAGAAGGGACAATGGAGCAGTTTCACTTTAGGATAAATATGTATTTTATTTTGAAGGAGACAGGATGCTGACTCTATGTTTTCTCTTCTGACATCACGTCTGACACGTCCTCGTTTTACAAACCTTAACAATCGTCGAGGGGAGACTCCATGTTGTTATTGAGGGACACTCTTCTCCCACACACACACAGGCCTACACACATCTTTAGGGGATTACTTTATTTAATGTTTACCTCCAGACAGGAAGTGCATCTTAATGTGATGCAGCTCTCTAGAGTCTGTGGCTAACAGCTGTGAACCGCTAAGCTAAAGTACAGCACATAAGTGCTACATGTGTCCCTGAGGGGAACCAGTCAGCTCCTATTAAACACTAACCTGACAGGCGTCATCGATTGGTGGTCATCCCGCCTCCACTTGGGCCAATCCGGTCTGAGTCGCCCACGCTGGATCTCGTAGATTAAATGGATTTAGGTAATGCTTTTATTGATCCAAGATGGCGACGAGTTCAACTGAAACACACTTTAAATAACATCCTTTAAATCTATAAAACCAAATAAAAGTTCATGAGAATAATTCAACATGAAGTTAGAAACAGAACGAAGGAAATGACTTGTTGACCTCAGCAGAGGAGCGCTCAGTGAACTCTGTTTGTAAAGGTCCAGTCAGTGAGCTGTGTAGAGAGTGAGATGATAAAGGTATCTTACTATCTGATCATTAAGGAAACATGTTGAAGTGCTGGCTTCTCTGACAACAATGCAGCAGTCAGTATGTCCTCCTTCTAACTTTAGATTCTGCTCCTGAATGATCTGGATTTGTTTGGACCAGAGAAGGTAGGAGGTTTTAAGAACTCAAGTCAGGAAAATGACTAAATTGAACAATAAGTGAGATGTTCTGATGAGGTATGTTAAAAATGTAACGTGATGATTAATGGACAACACAGCTGATTTTTTATTTTATTTTTATTTATTTTATTGCACTTAAAAAGCAAAAAAAACAAAAACCATAATAGATGAATGTTAAAACAGACAGTACATAATGATTAGTGAATTAACAAAATATACGGTTTGAAAGAAATGTGCTGGAGGAGCCAAATAAAGCCAGAGGGGCTCGTCGAGTGGCCCTCCTAAAGAGAAACATGTAACACAGACACATATTACTAATGTAGTCAGTGTGTTTAGAACGAGGCTTCTCCTCGTTTAAATCCCACATTAAAGACAGACGTGAATAATCGCTCATTGATTTCAGCTTGTTCCCGTGTTGCACCTGCTCGGTACGGTTCCTCCTCCGTCTCTTTAAAGAAATGCTTTGCAGACTGTCAGCTTCAGTGTTTGCTCCTGTTATCCCCGAGCGTAAGCCTTCACACTTTAAATAGCTCAAGCAGCAGCAGGGCGTCGCTCCGTCTGTCGCTGTGGGACGAGAGACCAGTCTGGATTTACGCCTCTTTACCTTTTTTTTTTTTCTTTGTGGGGATGCAGATCAGATCCCCTTTATGTTGTTTATGTGTTATTGATTATATTGATCAGACAGAAATAGTGTTGTCTCAAAGGAGAACAAACTGATCAGTTGTCAGCTTCTTATTTCCTGACACAGATGATCGTTTGAATTGTTGCGTTCTGCTTCCTGTCCGTTTGTAAGAAGCTGCAGCGGTCTGGTGTGTGTGCAGTAAACTAAAGACACTTCCTGTCCTTACCTTTGGTTTATCACCTGGTTAGGAGACAAAAATAGGTGTGCAACGAAGCGGCAACCTCCAGTGTTGAAACATGAAGACGATGCTGAAGTGTAAAATCCTGCAGTTCCTGGAGTGTCCACTAGAGGCTGGCTGCAGAAGCACAGGAAGTCACATACACACCCATTCTAAAAAGCCTGTTTTTACAGATGAACATGTTTACAGCCTGGTTCAAATCAGCTGCCGGTCTCACCTGATCCAGATGGATTCTGTTTGTCCCGTCTGTGTCGCGTCACGGCTCAGAGGCCGGCCCAGACGATCAGTCAGTGTGTGTTTTGTGTGTTTTGTGTTTGTTTGTGTTGTTGCTATCGGTAATGTCCCTGACAACACACAAGGAAACGACATGTCTAACAGTGCCCGTTGCCATGGAAACGAGTGAGGGATGCAGAGCACACACACACACACATGCAGGATGCATTTCTCTCTACAGCTGAGACGAGGTGGACACACAGGTCATTCCTATTCCGGGCGCCATGTCTCCACGCGGCGTCCTGACACCCCCCCCCCCCCCAGAGTTTCTGCATCTTTCTGAGGTCTAGACCGGCCCGTTGAATTGTGTGGCAGATAAGGACTCTGTGGCGTGTGTTGCCTGGCAACCTGTAGTGAGTGAGCCGATAGGGCGATCACCAGGGTCCCTCTCTGCCTGCTTATCACCGTGCTGTCACAGGAAGAATCTCAGCTGTTAGATCCTCTGAGCCGAGACCTACAGGTTCAAACTCCATAATCAGTCCTGAGTGATTCCTCATGTCTATCAGAGAATGTCTTATAGCTGATGGACTTCAGAAGTTCATCTTCTACCTCCCTAAAAACAGACAGAGGACTTTAAACCAGAGCACTTCTGGATCATGTTATTAAATATGTGGATCTAAACACTCAAACCTCTCATCATGATGTTTGTTTTCTTTCAGATGGAGTGTTTGGAAGATGCCAGCAGCTCGCCCATGCAGACCTCAACACATACGATATTTCTCCATCCGCTCTGCAGCGCCTCAGGATCCTGCTGCAGAAACTGGCTCACAGAGGTACAACCCGCCCTCCTCTCTCCCCCCTCTCCCCGCCCGCCCGTCTGTCTCTTTGTCCCCGTGTCCTTTTCTTTCTTAGTCATTGTCCAGAGCTCGCTATGACTGCTCGCCGCTGCCTTAGTGTGAGACAGGCCAAATAAGCCGAGCTGTCTCTCTTTGGCTCCGCCCAACAGGTCGTTTGTTTCTTCATCATGGCTGAACTCCAGCAGCCGCTCTAATTGGTTTGTTTGCTGGTCGGACATTTAGAGCTAATTTTTGTGGATGAATAGCTGCGAGGTGTGCAGCAGAGTAATCATCATTAGAAAGTCTCTCAGCTGGTGAAGTGTCTGTAACATCGCTCACATCTTCAGTAACTCTGTACAGGTCATGATGAAGACGCTACAGGTGGATTTTAAAGTCTTTCTATGTGATTTCTCACACTTAAATATATAAATCAAGTATCTCCTCTGAAAATAACTCTGTGAGTCATGACTGTCTACAATGGGTGTAACACCCGAGTCCCACTGTCTGTGATGTTTTCAGAGTTTTCAGAGTCCTATCTTCACTTTGTTTACATCGTCGGGACGGCCGGCTGACTCCTCCCCTCGTGTATAAAAGTTGTTTAATTGAGGGACTAGAGAAAAGAAGAATAACATACTGTACTCACTGCTTAACTGTGTTTCTAGATCACGCTCATTTCAGGTAAATTTACATGCAGTGTGAAGATACGAGCAGAATAAAGATCGCTAGCATTAGCATGCTAACACAACGATGCAGCGAGTTGTTTTGTTTTCATGCTGGTGCTCAAGGGCGACATCTGCTGGATCAAAAAAATCACATAGAAAGCCTTTAAGGATCAGCTTCTAAAGGTCACATGTTCTGTAGAATACACTTCACCATGTTTCTCTAACACTAACGTGTCTCAGACAGTAAATGCACCTCTTCCCACTATTCATATATTTAGTCCATAAAAACAAATGTAAGTAGTGATGATTTCTTGGACATTGATGTGAATTTTCAGCAACACAGCTCACTATGTGTCACAATAAGAAGTGTCAAATATTCATGTTTTTTTTCTTGGACCTTGATGTGAATTTAAGATGATTGATGAGCTTTGGCTTCAGTCAGCTGATGTGTGCTGTGTAGATAAATGCAGGTGATTTGATGCAGGTAGCTCATGGCCACTTTCATTTTTTCAAAATAGCTCTCAGATGAAGAAAGGTTGGAGACCCCCTGGTCTACAATGATGAGAAAAGTCCCCCCCCCCCCCCCCCCTTGCAGAAGTCAGTGCCCCACCAGCTCCTCCTCTGAGTTATTATTTAGAAATCATGGACCAGAAATAAAGAGTTGCCATGGTGATAACTGAAGCCGGTGCGTTTCCTTTGAGTGTGTTTGTATGGTCTCCATGCATTTAGCAGCCTGTAACTGCAGCCATAACCCACCAGGGGGCAGTAGTCACCTTCCCTCCTGACCGTGACCACGCACACTCAAAACCCTCCAATCACAATCAGCCTTACAGACCACCCTGAGCTTAACATCTTTAAACAGGCGTGAAGCAGTGTGGAAAATCATTAAGAGGAAACAGTCGGCCAGAGGAAATCTGTGTTGTGTGTTTTTTTTCTTTTTTTTAAATGCAGTGATGAATATTAAGCAAAGCGAGACCACACATTTATTCTAATTACCGCTTTGAAAGAAAACAAATGAGAGCGAGGGAGACGGGCGAGATGTGGCGTGTCATTTTATTTTTCCTGCTTCGTTTTTGTGACGAGTTTAAAGACTCTTCTCTCCTGACCTTGTGTGTGTTTTTAACACCCAGTTTAGAGACGCTGCAGACATGACATCATCACTTTGAATCCCCCCCCCCCCTCACGTCCACAGACACGGAGCATTATCTCCGGATGAGTCCACAGCGCTCTGTTAATGCTCGCCGTTCTTATCAGCTCTGCAGCTCTTGAAGTGTCATCTCTGAGACGTTCAGGGCGCGTTTCTGTTTTTAAAGCTCAGACGGGGTGATGAGAGTATTGTACTGTAGACTAAATTGAAGAGATGAAGGGGGTGAGAAACGGCGCAGGGACATCAATGGAATCGATTTACAATCCTCTTTATGTCGCATCAGAGACGCAATCACACAATCTCTGCTCGACACCAGTGTCCTCCTGATCGATACGAGCCGACCCTCACACCAGAGGTGTCGGCGTCCCCGGTAGAATCAACACAACACCTTCTGAATGTAAGGTCCTGTCACCCAAACGACTTTAATGTTCAACAGCCGAGAGGAAGAAACTTCAGTGTTCATACCAAGGAGTGTGTGTGTGTGTGTGTGTGTGTGTGTGTGTGTGTGTGTGTGTGTGTGTGTGTGTGTGTGTGTGTGTGTGTGTGTGTGTGTGTGTGTGTGTGTGTGTGTGTGTGTTCTCCTGGTTAAGTACATTTAAAATAAATAAGAAATCTGGGTTGACTGCGCTCGGCACCAAGACCCCGACCTCGGATAAGAGGATGAAACCTGACGGATGGTTGGATGGTTAATCTCATATTTCCTGTTCCTGGTCAGCGTTCATCTCTTCAGGTTCAGTACTTCAGAAAGAATCATGTCAGAGTGTAACAGATGATAAACCACGTTAAACTACTCGGCCCTGCAGAGAGAGGTGGACGCTCTCAGCACAGACAGGAGGAAGATGATGATGATGCTTTGTGACATTTGCATCATCTCCATGGACAGGAGTCGTCAGTCAGGCAGAGTCAGTGACCGCACACTGACAGACTGTCACTCAGGTGCTGCTGGAACCACCATGCTCCTACTTTCCCCTCTGAACAAACATGTTGTTGTTTTTGACAATCGACAAAATCTATCGTTAGTTCTTCCTCTTATTCTGCACCGTCTGCTACACGCTAACACGCTAACCCGCCGTGTGAGAACAACAGAGCTGCTATTGAAACATTCAGGATGAGTCCATATCTGTGCATGATCATTTTAAAGAAACCTGCTGCAGGAAAACCATCGCTCCATGTGAGCGGCTCATCAGCTGTTTTGCAGTTCAGGCATCATAAAACTTCCTAAAAGAGCACATGTCACTCCGCTGTTCATCTCCTTACACTGGCTCCCAGCTCGCATTAAAACTCTGCTGCTCGCTTACAAAACAGCAACAAAAACGTCTCCTTACTTTAACTCTCTGATCCAGGTCTACACCCCCCCCCCCCCCCCCCCACTACGCTCTGCCAATGAAAGGCGTCTGATCCAACCTTCACAACAGGGTCCTAAGACGCTGACTAGACTCTTCTCCTCTGTCGCCCCCCGGTGGTGGAATGAACTAACAAACTCCATGTGATCTGCAGAGTCCCTCTGCACCTTTAAGAAAAAGCTAAAGACCCAGCTCTTTCATGAATACCTACTAACTTAATGATGATGGTCTCCATATTATTGATGATGATGATGGTAATGACGATGGTTTTTGTTTGATAACAACGACTTATAAGATGGTTTCTATACTGATTAGAGCTCTCAAGAACTGCCCTCAATGTTGTGCTTTGCCTCTGGTCACTTCCTGTCAGCACCTGTGTGTCCAATCAGACTCAAAGCTGATCGTTTGCTCTTACTGACATTGTTCCCTTTTTTCTAGATCCTTGCTTGTGTTGTTCTTACTCTCTGATGTACGTCGCTTTGGAGAAAAGAGTCTGCAGAGTGAATTGTAGAATAAAACTCTTCCAGGAGGTTGAGGAGGGTTTTAACATGTTTTAAACCTACCGTCCAGACTCTTCTGACACGGGGCCAATGACTTCTGCAGGGGTGGCTGAAAGCCCACATTTCTAATATTTTTCATCCAATCAGATGAAAAGTTTTGCAGTTTGGAGCTCAGATGGTACAAAACATGTGACAGAACAAAGAAATGGAACAAAAGCGAAATTTAAAAGGCACTTCAGACACATCTTTTTCCAGGCCCACAGAGAGATTCACTCCCATGATTCCCGGCCAGCCTCGCCCCCTGGTGGCGGACTTTACATACTGCCCCTTTAAACCCCTTTAAATCATTTTCTGCACTTTAGTCCTTTCATTTTTATTTGACCTTTATGAAAGTTTAAAAATGATAAAAGTTTCACATAAAGTTAGTACATGTTGGTCTGGATTAATAATCTGATTTTATTTCTTTTTAGAGGATATGTACTGAAACATGACTTTAGCATGTATTCATAATGTCGGGGCGCCGGTTTAATCTTTGTGTCACTTTTGGATTGACACATTTCATTTGGACTAATTTGGGTCAAAATTGCCGCTGAATTATTCACGCTCTCTTCCGTTAACGGCTTTCCAATCAGCTGGTGGACAGAAGTTAAGGAAAGGGGGAAAATCTGCATTTCAAAAAACACCAGATGAAACCACAAGACGAGTAGACCAGATCTACCCCCCCCCCCCCCCCCCTCTCTCTGTTACACAGAAAACAGACAGAAGGCCAACAGAAATATCTCGCTTGTTTGAAAGCTGTTGCGCTAATGGCATGGCGTTAATTAACCGATGGAACCTGCTCTTTCTGTGGACTAACACGGGAATATGCACGACATTTAGCTTCCTCTGTGCCAGGAGAATCAGCTGAGAGGAATCTGAGCGCACAGGCCCCTCTCTTTGTCTTTAAACAAACGTCTCATTTTGATTCTGTTTTTCACACCGGAGCATCTTTTCCCCCCTCCTCAAAGTGCGCCCATCACAGGCAGACACATCACGGTATGTATGGAGATGAGTACACACCTCCCAGGAGACCGAGAGGATCGAGGTGTCACAGTCCATGAAGCCGGGCTCATCCACTCTCAACCCGTTTAACCAGCTGCAGTTCACCGCGGGTACCATATGGATCCTTTAGGGCTGAAAGCGACGGGGCTGATTTCCCCGCAGCTACTGATTTTAGCATAAATGATCATCACCACTTTGATATACAACAAGTACACACCACATCGGTTAAGCCACGGGTAGTTAACTGTCATTGTGGTACGGATGGATGGCCCGAGCTGCGTTCCAGAACAGTGACAACATACGCTGCTCTGTGTTGCATTCAGCGTTGCCAAGAACGACTGGAGGCATCTGTAGCTGCTCTGCATAGCTCAGATCCTCATCTGGTGCTCATGAATATCTATGAGAAGAATACCCAACGACTACGGCTGAGGAATCAGGCTAATGAAGACGTTCTGCTGTGTTGATACTTTATTTTTCTGATTTATGTTTAAAAACAGACTGTTAGTTTATCGCTATGAGACCACATCATTAAAGGGGAGGATCGATTCTTAAAGGTCACGTATCCTCCGCCTCCTCTTCAGTGTAAATAAGTCTCAGAGCTCCTCAAAACATGTGTGTGAAGTTTCTTGTTCTAAATCCACTCTGATCCTGTATTTGATCATGTCTATAAACCCCTCTATTTCAGCCCTGCTCAGAACAGGCTGTTTCTGTGTCTGTACCTTTAAATATGTAAATGAGCGGTGTCTGACCACGCCCCCTCTCTGGAAGGGCTTGGGTGTACACGATGCTTTCTCGCTCCATGTCCTATTGTTTACGGTGAGAAGGCAGACTCAGAGGGCAGAACAAACACCTAGCTGTGGGAGTGTCACCCACCTGGGGGAGGGGCTACTGCCCTTTGTGATGTCATGAAGGGAAAATCTCCAAACGGCCTGTTTGAGCACACATTTTCTGAAAAGTGGAGCAGGGAGAAGACGGAGAGGATGGACTTTTCTCATCATTGGGGGGTTTGTAGACAGACTAGAGACACATGTTAGAGGAACATGGAGAAGAGGATTTAACATCATGTGACCTTTAAGGTTTAAAACATGAACGTGTCTTTCTCATTAATAAATTATGTTTCTCCACTGGAATGAAATGTGATCAAGACAATGATGTCTTCAGCGTTTTCGGTTCTCTTTGCCGGTGGAATGCCGCGCCCCTCGACTCATCGGGAACAGGGCCATGTTTTGGGTCTCTTTTTTTTTTTGCTTGGGTAGCTCCATCTGGTCCTGGCTCCACGGCGCTCGGCCCCTGCCCAGGAGCTCTGCATCCCAACTATGTGTTGGCAATTAGCAGAGATGTTGGCAAGGTGTCAGGCCAGAGTGTGACATTCTCCCTGGGCTTGTTGACTGGCAGTGTGTGTGTGTGTGTGTGTGTGTGTGTGTGTGTGTGTGTGTGTGTGTGTGTGTGTGTGTGTGTGTGTGTGTGTGTGTGTGTGTGTGTGTGTGTGTGTGTGTGTGTGTAGTTATGGCTTCCTTTTCTTTGTCTTAATGAACACCTGCTCTACTCTAACAGACACAATATATACGATTACCACGAAGTTGAAAATGAATATATATTGTTATTATAAATACATTATTAAGATTATTTCATTGTGATGCAGATGAAGTTCAAAATCAGTCAAACATTTACAAATACTTTCATTTGAACTCTTAGAAACTGTAAGTCATAATCTGTGAAGTATTTCTTTCAGTCTTTGCGCTCCAGGCTGAGCCTCTATTATATTTGGGGCGGCTGTGGCTCAGTGGTCGGTCGTCTCTCTACCGGATAGTTGGGGGTTTGATCCCCAGCTCCTGCAGGAACATGTCCGATGTGTCCTCGGGCACACTTAACCCCAAATTACTCCCGCTTGATTTTTGCTTTGATTAAGTTAAACAGCGTACAAGAGTTTGCACATTTCTTTGTTTCTGAGCTCCGACAGAATCAAGCTGAGAAGATTTATTTACTGTTGTTATTTGTGCTCACAAACGTCATGTCAGTGCCTAAGTTTTTATTTTCCTCATGTTTTCTAGGTTTGACCTGGCAGGACGACCTCACACAGCAGGTCATCTCTAGAGAGCTCTCCAAACTGAGGAGCGTCCCTCGCCATCAGGCCACGCTATCGAGCCCTCTGGCCGCCCTCAGCAGATCCAGGGAGCGCAAACTGAGGCCCGCGCAGGCCCAACTCAACGGACACCTGCAGCAGTACCTGACGGGTCTCGGCTTCCTGCCGCATCCTGAGGATTATGGACGACCAGGGATCCACGGAGAGGAAGACAACGTTCAGGTATGTCAAACACGTTGGACCTGTGGATTGGACTGATGCTAAAACAGAACCATGCTAGCTGTTAGCAGAAGCAATTCAGAAAAGTCTTAAAGGGGCAGCGTCAGGTGAAAACGTTACCTAGTTACTACTGTCAAAAAGTCACTTTTTCCAGGCCCACAGAGACATTCACTCCCGAGATTCCCTGCCAGCCGCGCCCCCTAGTGGCTGACTTTACATACTGGCCCTTTAAAATCGTCAGCCCATGTATGGAGGCTGTGGTCCTCCACGCGGGCGGCCCAGGTTCGAGTCCCACCTGTGGCTTCTTTCCCGCACGTCATTCCCCACTCTCTCTGATATGAAGCCCGGCGTCGATAACATACCTGCCTATCAGTCTGTAGTCCGCCTTACAGTGCAGGCGGTGTTTGAAATCAAGCCGGCCGTCTCCGGTATCTGCAGTGTTCAGCGCTCTAGAGAAGCATCGTGTTGTTTAGCTAGGCGCTTCATTCTTGTGAGAGAAGTTCTCGATATTCTTCTTTTTTAACTCTAACATGGGAAGATAATGTCGGAGAGCACACGGCTGTCTGTGAGTAACCTCGCCCGCTTGTTATCAGCTGTTTCACATCGAGTAAAAAAGGCGTATTGGACGCGTGATTGAATCTGTAAAGTCACTGAGTCGTTAGTAGTAGCTGCTATTAGAAGTGGCATTAGTCCAAACACCGCTCTTCTGGGCGTCTAGAAGGTTAATGGTTTGAAAGACGAGCAGGAGGCACAAACAGTCTTAAGAAGAAAAAACTAACCAGCTGCATTATGGGAAATGTAGGAACTTGTTATTTCCTCAGGTAGCCTCTCATTTTAAACTGTCTGTGTGTTTTAATGACGTAATTGTATAAACAAGATATAGCATGAAGTAAACAAAACAACGACAAACAACAAAAGAAAGGGGAAGGGAAGGAAAAAAAAAAGTACACACACACACACACACACACACACACACACACACACAAACAGGGCCCTTCAACACCCTCAACATACAAAGTTGCTAAACCTTATTATTACTCCCTGCTTGCCTGTTTTGTCTCTGTCTATGCTGTGCATTGTATCGTCGTGTCTCCTACATACCATTGCTCTTGTCATGTCCCTCACTTCTCTTGTATTGTTCTGCATCACCTAATAAAAAAATAAAAAAAGTAAACAAAACAACAAAAACCAAGCGTGGCTGCAGGCTGGACGGGCCTCTTCCTGTCCCTTTAGAGAAGAGTCAGTGTGTCTTTCAGCGGGCTCGCCCTCTTGTCCCTTCCCTGCTTTTGTTTCTGTCTTTCTGTCTGCTCTCTCTCGCTCCTGCTGAGCGGTGGACCCTCCCTCACAAAGATCTCCCATCACCTCTTTACATTATTCAACCCTCATATTTAGGGTGGTGCCCCGGCTTTGTGTTGAAATAAGCTCCGCAACCTTCACAGCCCGCCCGCTTCCTGCTGCTGTGTCAGTGCAGCCGGAATGCAGAGTTGAAGAGTTCAGGACCTTCCTTATTGATGAGACGAGGCGCTTTGTTGTGTAGCCTGATGGAAAAAGGGCAAACATGGGTTAGCATGAATGTGCAGAGAACCCCCTGCCGCGCTGTGCTAATGCCATTATGGCCTCTCAGTATGCCGGGATGGAAAGACTGACATTTTCTCTATATACATTTGAAGGACAGAAAATGGCACCAGGGGAGATATCTACCATTAGTGGAGCAGCGACATGGATCATAATGCAGCTCGCTGGATGGGATTCAGACTGTGTGCTGAATGGAAGCGTGGGCTGAATGATTTCTCTCCCTCACAAAGAGAAAGGACAAAAATCTCCCATTTTGAAGCCAATATTAACTCTGACTATGATGCCAAACATGAAAAAAAGGTCCTCAAGATGTCTGTGTAACACGTAACTCTCTGTAACTTTATTTTGTCTCTTGGATAAGGGCGTGCTGCTACGTCTCCGACAGACGGGATGTGCCTTTAAAGTTTGTTGTGTTGTGGAGAGGCATGAAATGACTCTCTGACTGACACTATCTCATCTCTGATTTCCATAATGTAATTTCCAAGGGCAGTTGTCTTTGATCTAGAATCCTCATTCATATCCTGTCATGTCTCGGCGAGCCCAGGTTTCCTTCTCTTCTCATACTGAAGCGTGTCACAACACGCTGACCCAGCTAAAGACACACACACACACACACACACACACACACACACACACACACACACACACACACACACACACACACACACACACACTGCTGCAGAGCTGAAGCCGGGTTGAAGATGAATCATTTGCAGAGGCGCTGCTTGTCAACAGGCCCCCCCCCCCCCCCCCCTCCAAGCGCTCACAAACTTAAACCAACGCAGTCGCCCGAAATGTGCACATGACAGTAGGAAACCTCCCTAAGGGGGCCCCATCTGACAGCGCTCACTCTCATCACCTGCTTAGCGTCGCATACATTATTGTTGCAGTGAAAACCAAAATGTGTCAATGAAAGTTTACAAATAATAATGAAGAGGAGGGGCGCTGGTGGCGCATAGGTTAGTGCGTGCGTCCCCCCACGTATGTAGTCCTCCAAGCGGGTTGCCCTGGGTTCGAATCCAACCTGTGGCTCCTTTCCATCTCTATCCACTGTCCTATGGCTACATTAAAGGCACAAAAAGCCAATAAATAAATATTTTTAAAAAATAAAGAGGATTTATCTACAGGAGAGAAAGAAGAGGAAGAGAAATAAGCGTCGGGCAGACGTCATGGAGATGTACGCCGGTTGGAGCTTCAGCTTCAATATGTTTGTGACTCAAGAGAAGAAGTCGGAGAACACCACAAGATCCACCCTCTTGGCACCACTTTGCTGCCAGTCCATCCCGTAGTTTAAAGGCTTTATATTTTTGATCCAGCAGATGTCGCCCTTGAGCACCAGCATGAAACCAAAACAACTCGCGTTGCATTGTTGTGTTAGCATGCTAATGCTAGCGATCTTTATTCTGCTCGTATCTTCACACTGCATGTAAATTTACCTGAAATGAGCGTGATCTAGAAACACAGTTAAGCAGTGAGTACAGTATGTTATTCTTCTTTTCTCTAGTCCCTCAATTAAACAACTTTTATACGTGAGGGGAGGAGTCAGCCGGCCGTCCGGGCGATGTAAACAAAGTGAAGATAGGACTCTGAAAACTCTGAAAACATCACAGACAGTGGGACTCGGGTGTTACACCCATTGTAGACAGTCATGACTCACAGAGTTATTTTCAGAGGATATACTTGATTTCTACATTTAAGTGTGAAAAATCACATATAAAGACTTTAAAGATACATCAGAGATAATGGGGGGTTAGGGTCTTTTATTGTCTTCCCCTCCTCAGTTGTACTTCAGGTGTCCATCCTTTATGTGTTTAGATATTTAATTCTAGATCAGTTATCAAACCATCAGAAATCCCTAACATGATGTCTGACACTCTAAGTTTCTAAAAAGTGTTTTTTTCTCCCACAGAATGAAGACGTCAAGTCGAGCAGTAATTTGGAGCCGAGCCGATCCAAACCCCAGCAGGGCTGGAAGGAGACCACTTTGTACAGCCTCCATAAAGGAGACGGCAAACCTCCCGTCACCAAGGTCTTCACCAAGAGCGGGGAGGGCAGACACCCAGGGTTCAGCACGACCGTCTCCAAACAGGACCCCGAGAGGAGCAAGCTGCTGTCCAGCCAGCTGGGGCGCCTTCTCTCTGAAACACCGAGCGCCCAGCAGGCCAGCAGGGGCGGCGCGGCCGAGTGGCCTGAAGGTAAAGTCCACTACCTGAGCTACGTCCGGCCTGCTCCCGGCGAGAACGCACAGCCGCAGTCCAAGGTGGCGTTTACCTCCAAAAGCGAGAGGCCCAATCTAGACCGACTTCTGCTGAAGGCCGGATCGAACCGCCCGAACGCCAAAGAGCCGCTCGGTGTCATGGATGGTGAGCTGGTTTTAGAGACTTCACACACTGGCTTTGGGATTTGTAGCACAATATTCCTAATTGATGTAATCGTCTTTTAGGTTTCAGGATATGGAAATGTTTTCTATGACTTCTTTTAGATGTCGTCTTGGATTTTTCACATTAGCCTTTTATATTCCTAAACTATTCCTCATATTTTGTTCCAAAAAAATTAACTCCCAAGTGTGATTGTGGGTTCTCTTCCTCCTGTTGGTCTAGATCGGTTCATCCAGAATATGGTGAACCAGCTGGGTAGACACAGCGTCCACATGGAGGCTCTGATGGGCGATGATCTGGACCAGCTAGCTCAGGTACTCACAGGAAGGCTGCACGAGGAGCGGCCTGTGGTCGTGGTCCGGCCAGGACCAGGAGCTGCTGAACTGAAGGGGGGTAAAGACGGTAACGGGGAACCAGCAGCCGCCATGAATCAAGACCAGGACCTTAAAGCAGACAAGGGGCTCGAGCTAAAGCAGAAAGACGCAGCGATAATGAAACAGCCAGGTGGGAAACTCAAACCAGCTCTGTGTCCACTGAGCGTTATTTCCGGGCAGAAAAGAGCTGGCTGTGCGCCGTCCTGTCTCCATGGCAACAGTCTGTTGACAACAGCCGCTGTATGACCGACACTGCTCCGTTAAGTTTTACACGTTTTATATTTGAGATCGTTTTTACTCCAGCAGTGAAGGAGCGAGGAGGATGAGGGTACAGGGCAGTAGTTAGTGCACGCGGGCGGCCCAGGTTCAAATCCCACCTGTGGCTCCTTTTCCCGCATGTCATTCCCCCCTCTCTCTCTCTCTGCCTGATTTCCAACTCTATCCACTGTCCTATCTCTACATTAAAGGCACAACAAGCCCAAAAAATAATAAATAAATAAATAAAAAAAAATTAAAACTACGGGGAATATCAAACATTTGGAAAAGAGCGCTGGTGATGTCAACAGCGCCTTTCTGAAAAGTTGAAAGATTTTCAACTTGATCGCAGAAAGAAGGCGTAGCGCTCGGAAAAAAAATGCTGGGAGCTGCGCTTTTTCTCCGGGAGCTCGCCTGCTGCTGCTGCGAACGCTCTCTACTCGTTGAAAAACAAATTTTAAAAAAAAGACGTCGGTGTTCAGAACGCAAAGGTGGACACGGGGCTTAATGTGTTACTTTTCTGTCAAAGATCTGATTTCATAAATGCTGAGATGCTTTGTTTGTAGTGTCGTCATCGTGTTCACTCAGTGTGCTCACATACGTTGTGTTTGTTTCCAGGCCAACAAGAAGAGGCTGCAGACGAGGGGCCTGTTGACAAGGTGAATTTAGAACGACTCTGCTCAAGCAACAAATTGGTTTCTGAGGGAGCAAGACATGTCTGAACACTGTACACTGTATTCTTTCTGTGAATGCTACTTCAAACAGGTATGGTTTGAAAAGAATGAAAGAAGAAGAATCACTTATTAAAATGATTGAAACAGAAAGAGAACTGTCAGTTGCAGGGTTTTAGAAAACCATGAGTGTTGTCTAGATTCAATAATAATTTGATCAAACTTTAAAAAGCAATGTGACAGAAGGTAGTTCTTCTGGATCTTTAGGTCAGTGAGTTAATAAGACTACTTGTGTAGGCCTCGCTAGCTGCTGAAGCTAACTATCCAACCAGCTAAACAGTCCCCAATAAAACTCCACGAAATGTTGCTGAAGTTTACTGAGGTTTCTTTTTTGTGAAACTGAAAACAATACAAAAAGGTCCTTATTAATAAACACAATAAGGCAGTTGACTGTGCATGTCTACACATGTTAAACAAGCTAATGTAGCAACACAGCACTAGCATATAGCATCTTAAACAAATGATTGGTAAAGTTAACACTAGCTTAGCAGTTAGCATCTATATAGATACAAAACACATCCTTTCTAAAATGAATACACACAGTATCAACGTTTATACTTACAGACGTTGCATTAGCGTGCA
>NC_083630.1:24711714-24718032 GCF_963584025.1 Labrus mixtus | reverse complement strand
TCTCTCTCTCTCTCTCTCTCTCTCTCTCTCTCTCTGTCTCTCTCTGTCTCTCTCTGTCTCTCTCTGTCTCTCTCTGTCTGTCTCTCTCTCTCTGTCTCTCTCTCTCTCGTACCTACTAAATAGACAGGTAGACAGTACCTACTATCCGTGCTGCATACTGTTAGTACCTACTATTCAGTAGGCGCGCACAGTAGTCGTTTGTTTATCTTTATTCCAGAAGAGTAATGCTCATATACAGTCAGGTAAAAATAAAAACAATATCACAAAGTAAATCAAGTAAAAGATTAAATAACTAAATAACATACAGTACATAAAGAACAAAGTAAAGACAGTAAGATACAGAATATAAAATAAACCAATAAAGACACATTTAAATAGTGAAATCATTATTTAAATAGAGGGAGAAAGGTTTTATAATAATGTAGATATTTGTTATATTTTCTGTTGTTAATTTAAAGTAGTGATTTCAGTCGGGACTTTAACTCTAGATTAAATTAAGATTAAATTAATCCACGCTCGTTCGTTTTGATTTGGAGGCGGACGTGACGTGACGATTTACGTTTAATTTCGCACAGCATTGTGCCTGAAAGGATTCATCCGATCCATACTGCATAAAACCAGGAAGTTAGTATCCATACTGAAATGTTCAGTATACTGAGGAGGACCCAAAAAATGACCACTGAATGACCACGAGAGTTCAGACTACTGAAACTCCTACTGAAAAGTACTGACTACTGAACTGTGGATATTATATTATATTATTATATTATATTATATTATATTTTATTATATTATTATATTATTATATAATATTATTATATTATATTATATTATATTATTATATTATATTATATTATATTATTATATTATTATATATTATATTATATTATATTATATTATTATATTATATTATAAAGTACTGACTACTGAACTGTGACTATTATATTATTATATTATATTATATTATATTATATTATTATATTATTATATAATATTATTATATTATATTATATTATTATATTATATTATATTATATTATTATATTATATTATATTATTATATTATATTATATTATATTATATTATTATATTATATTATAAAGTACTGACTACTGAACTGTGACAATTATATTATATTATTATATTATATTATATTATATTATATTATATTATTATATTATTTTATATTATTATATTATATTATATTATATTATATTATTATATTATATTATAAAGTACTGACTACTGAACTGTGACAATTATATTATATTATATTATTATATAATATTATATTATTATATTATATTATATTATATTATATTATATTATTATATAATATTATATTATTATATTATATTATATTATATTATTATATTATATTATAAAGTACTGACTACTGAACTGTGGATATTCAGAAAGGGCCATGCTCATTAGGTTACTTCCTGATCCGGGGATATCCCAGCATGCATTTCAATAGTGTCAAAAACAAAAGAGAAGGACACATGAAAAAAATGTCACTGAGACTACATAGACACTGAGGTAATGAGAGACAGGAGAGGACAACTGGAGGGAAACCCACAACAAAAGCTACAAAATAAAACAGGAAACAGTAAAGACTAAACCTGGAAATAACACGATAAAAATACACACAAAGGAGATGAGAAACACCGAGGAAGAGTGAGACTGAATGAAAGACTGAAATAAACTAAACAACAAATCATGACGACGCACTCTTTGGATCGTCACGGCGACGAAGAAAAAGGACAACAAACTGCAGCGACTCCATTTTGACTCTCCTGCAGCAGCTAACCGTCACATGTTCAGGCCTTCTTCACGACGACTTCATCCATCGGTTTGTCTTTTTTTAGACTTTTGTCAAAAACATTCAGATTCCTCAGAGAAGTTTAGAAGATGTCCAACCTGCAGAGCAGCAGAAACAAAACATGTTAGGTAAAGAATAAGAAATCCTTTACCTCATCAGGTATTCTACACGCAGCGCTCCATGAACCGGTCACCACTTCATTTCTCAGAGACGATAACAGAACAATGTCTCATTAGGACCTGTGACTGTTTGCTGCGGGTCACCTTGCAGTCGGTCGGCGGTCTCAGTGATTTCAGGTTAAAGTGCCGACAGTCAAGTAGCTTTTCTTTGTGTTGTTTTTGTGTGCGTGTGCGCTCCTCTCATTTCCTCCTTGCAGCGCGGCGTCGGCCTGCAGATTGCGTTTTGTTTGGTCTATTTCCTCTCTGAGTGAGAGCGCCGAGACGAGGCATGGCTTTATCAGACCGCCATTACACTTCACCTCCATTCCATTTGCACCTTATTATTCTCTGCTCGCCGTGAGGGCGGTGTGCGGGGCCCCTGTGTGTGTGTGTGTGTGTGTGTGTGTGTGTGTGTGTGTGTGTGTGTGTACTTTGTGATATCATGTTTTAAAAAGGGTCTGCAGGTAAAGAATGGAGAAAGATGAGTGAGGGGATTCACATGTTTCAGTCATTACACCTCATGCAGCTTATTGTTCGTCTCATTGCTGATTTACTGAGCCAGGAGAAACAGCTGATCCCTTTCCCCTCGATGTCTCTTCATCGTGTGTGTGCGTCCACTCAGACGACCACAGCCTTCTTATTCTGTGACCCTTTAGTGGCTTTGAATCGTTGCTGTTTCTATGTGAAAAAAAATCATTTTAAACTAAAACATGTCAAATTAACAAAAACAACAAAAGTTCAACAGAAATCAGGGAAGTTAATGAAATCAAACTAAAGAACATGTTGAAGGCAGCACGTCTTTACCTCTCCTCCTGCAAGAACAAGCAGGCTTTATAGACGGCCCCATTAACAAAATGGCCGCCACTGGTTCCCAGCACAACTCAAATAGGGTGTTTACACTTTTCTGTTAAAGCAAAGAAATCAAAATAAACCCTCAAATTAACCTCAGATCATTAATTTAACTAAACAATAATAATTAAATGATTTTCTACCCTTAACTTAAATATGAATGAAATGATTAAAAATAAAACCCCTTCAGATGGTATGCCCCAGTGATGTCAGCGATGACATCATCAATCTGATAAAACCCAGGAAGTGCAGGGCCAGCCCCCTTTAGCAGCATGGGACCACATGAGGAAGTGAACAAACAGAGTAAGTATGGATAAGAGACAAACGATGATATGAAGCTAAATCAAAATGACTGAACCAAAAGTTAAACTTTGATGTGAACTGTAACTTCATGCTAACAAACCCGGGATAGAAACTCCTCCACCTTTTCAAACAGTCCCCTCCTCCACCTTTTCTAACAGTCCCCTCCTCCATCTTTTCAAACAGTCCCCTCCTCCACCTTTTCAAACAGTCCCCTCCTCCACCTTTTCAAACAGTCTCCTCCTCCACCTTTTCAAACAGTCCCCTCCTCCACCTTTTCAAACAGTCCCCTCCTCCACCTTTTCAAACAGTCCTCTCCTCCACCTTTTCAAACAGTCCCCTCCTCCACCTTTTCAAACAGTCCCCCTGTGGTCTAAATGAAACATCTGTGCTTTGGTCAAAATATAACATGAATCAAGCAGCAGAGGAGGTTTGTGACCCTGTAGAAACCAGCTCTCTCAGAACGCTCCGTTTTGGTGTGTGTGTCTCCCCCCCCCCCCCCCACGCCTTAATTTCCTCCAGGCTTGATTACTGTAATTCATTATACAATCCACCGTCTTCAAATTATCCAAAACGCGGCAGCCCAGAACAAACAAATGTGCCCATATCACGCCAAGTTTAGCATCCCTTCACTGGCTCCCTGTTGATTTTAGAATTGATTTTAAGATTCATTTAATTAATTTTAAAGAGTTCATATTCTGCCCTTTTTGGGGTTCATATATTTAATCTATGTTCCTACTTTTGTACGTTCACAATAGCTAAAGTTCTAATAAAGTGTCTGTTTTCATGTACTGCTCCTCCTTGCTCCCTCTCCGCTCTGAGTCCGTCAGCTGCACTCTGTTGAGCCCACACTGTTAGACCCCACGTGGGCCAAGTCTGCTCTGATTGGTCTGCCGATCCGCTCCGTCGTTATTGGTCAGTTGCTCAGCACGCTTCTCGGAAATTTCAACATGAGCTGCTGGGCCACAACGAGCCAATGGGCTTAGATCAGTGATCTCACACTGACACATTTTTATCGAGGGGGGCTAGAACCGAGCGTTACATGCAGCTAATGCTACAGCTAACAGGAGAAGATGTGTTTACGCAGACTTTGAATTTTTACACATAGATGTGTCTAAACATGCACAGGACACTTTGAAAACACACTAAAGAGAATATAAAACCAGAAAAAGAAGAATATGGGACCTTTAAGGCACAACATGGGCTGGTCCCTTCTTATATTTATGAGCTTTTAAACTCTTTATATGTGATGTTTTGATCCAGCAGATGTCGCCCTTGAGCACCAGCATGAAACCAAAACAACTCGTTGTGTTAGCATGCTAATGCTAGCGATCTTTATTCTGCTCGTATCTTCACACTGCATGTAAATTTACCTGAAATGAGCGTGATCTAGAAACACAGTTAAGCAGTGAGTACAGTATTTTATTCTTCTTTTCTCTAGTCCCTCAATTAAACAACTTTTATACACGAGGGGAGGAGTCAGCCGGCCGTCCGGGCGATGTAAACAAAGTGAAGATAGGACTCTGAAAACTCTGAAAACATCACAGACAGTGGGACTCGGGTGTTACACCCATTGTAGACAGTCATGACTCACAGAGTTATTTTCAGAGGAGATACTTGATTTATATTATATTTAAGTGTGAAAAATCACAGATAAAGACTTTTAACCCCTTATGAACCAATACGCAGTGTGAGATCCTCTGGCAGAGCCCTACTGGCTGTTCCAAACTAAAGGGGACAGGGTCTTTGCTGTCAGAGCCCCCAGACTTTGGAAAACAGCCTGCCAGAGGAGATCAGACGTGCAGATTCAGTCCCTTGTTTTACATCCCTACTTAAGACATTCTTTTATAAAAATGCTTTTACTCTGTGATTTCGTTAATTGTTCTTATTTTTATTTTATTAGTCTGATTTTGTTGTCTGCTTGTTTACGCTCTGCCTGTTGCTTTAATTGTCTCTCTGCTTTTATTTTCAGTTGTAAAGCACTTTGTTACGTGTATAGAAAATATTATTATTATCACTGCTCTAGTATGAGAGAGGAGCTGACATGGTATCAGACTGTAAGGACGGGAGAAGTGTAACATGTCAGACCTCCTAATATAACCCCTCCCCTTCTGTCTCACCTCTTTCAGTTCCCTGACCAATGAGCAGGCGTCGGCCCTGATGGAGCACCTGGCGCAGAGGCTGAACCTCCACGCCGCCGACCTCACCCAGCTCTCGTATGTATACAGAGACTTTCTTTTTTTACGCCCACATGGTCCCAAACGATGCAGCGCCGACACTTTGCATTGCTCAAAGGATAATTGGCCACATTTGACTCCACAAGTTTTGTTTCCTTTGAGTCTGAAAAAGAGAACGAAGGAAGTCCAGGCAATGCGGCGCCGCTCTCTCCCCGAGACTGTAGGCGTTTGTTGTTTTTCTGACCTTTTCCGAGTGTTTGACTCCTCACAGGGAGAGAAATCAGGCCTAATTACCTCAAGACACACACTGATGTCTCCATTGTATTCAAAACACCGCCTCGCCGCCGTCATCGCCGCACGCCCCGTCAAAAAGAGAGCAGTCATCAAACGCCTCTCACTTAGAGGAAGAGAGAGAGACGGAGACGCAGCAGTCCATCAGGGGAGGAAGTAGTCCAGCAGGAGGGCGGTTCATATATTAATGAGCAGGGCGAACTGTCCTTGAACCCAGTCTGGTTCTGGGCCCGGGTTCTGCTCAGACCGTGTAAGAGGCAGAGACGGCATGCTCGCCTCAGATCTGACGAGCCTTTTCAAGACGCTCCTGTAGGAGAAGTCGAGTCTGGGCGGTTCAGTTACAGCCGCAGCATGTGAACAAACCAAAAGTCTCTGAACACTGACGCTGTGCAGACGGTCTCCTCTGGATGAGCAGGAACACCGCGCAGGAGAAATCATTAAAGCATCACTTCACCAGCTGATCTCGTTATCACAGCTGTCACTTCATATCCAATCAGAAGCAGCTCCTGGATGATCATTATCAGTGTTTCCCCTAACATTATGTCAGCGCTCCCCGCCCCCTTGAAGGTCAAGTTAATACATTTTCTTATTATTTTTTTATTTTTTATTTTATTTTTTTAATTTAATTTAAAAAAAAAAAAATTGTGCTTTTTGTGCCTTTATTGTAGAGATAGGAGAGTGGATAGAGTCAGAAATCAGGGAAAGAAGTCATTTAAGGAACC
>NC_083630.1:24696714-24706714 GCF_963584025.1 Labrus mixtus | reverse complement strand
GGTACAAGTTGCAGGTAAGACGTTTTTGTTTTTTTTATTTGTCATGGAAGCTATCGCACAATAATCATGCCAACAACACCCTTCATTTGGATTCATCTCATTTTCACTGTGCAGACCGCTCTGTCACCGTCTGCGCTTCAGTAAACGATTACACACAGATTAGAGTCTCCAGATACAGTAGATAGACCTCTGCTCATCGTGTTCAGACAAACCCCTGTCCCAAAGAAGATTATCAACAGTGTGTGATGACAGATGACCATCAATTACTGAGATGATGCACACACACACACACACACAGACACACACACACACACACACTTGTATGCAGCGAGCAGGACACTTGATTTGGGATTCTATTATGTCAAACATCCTGACAGGTTGAAACAGGTCTTCACCAGCCAATCACTGAGAGTGTATGTGTGCATGTGTGTGTGTGTGTGTGTGTGTGTGTGTGTGTGTGTGTGTGTGTGTGTGTGTGTGTGTGTGTGTGTGTGTGTGTGTGTGTGTGTGTGTGTGTGTGTGTGTGTGTGTGTGTGTGTGTGTGTGTGTGTGTGTGTGCGCACTGGTTTGATGTAGACTGATTGAGAGCTGTCACCCAGAGAATGGAGGGTTGTCAGTATGCTCTGCCTCCGCTCCCCTGTTCATTGTCTGCACTCCGATCTGCCCTGTGTTGGTGTCAGTGTGTGTGTGTGTGTGTGTGTGTGTGTTTGTCCTTGCTTTGGTCGGAAATGACTTTGAGAAGCACAACAATTCTCCCGACAGTCAATATCATCCAATATCACCCCTCTGGAATCAACATGATGGTGTTGTTATTGGCTGAAATGTGTTGCTGCTCCTTTTTTTTGGCACCAACTAGTTTCCTATTAGTGTGTTGCTGGATGACGGCTAATGATACAGATTCACCGCAAGATAGGTTTAGGCCATGGGTTGGACTTTGGTTCAGTGGTTTAGAGTGTTAGATAACAGTTTCGCCGTCATCCATCTTTCTCTCAGTGTTTGTTCTACAAAATGAGCAAATACAGCACGCTCTGTGTGGATTAACCTGCACACACGCATGAGCTGTAATACTGTCTCAAAATATGCTTTCTTACCCTTCTCTTTTCTCCTCCTTCATCCCCCTTTTCTCTCTTTTGTGGCTGACTTTGATGAGGTGGCGTGTGGCGAGAGCTAATGACAGGCGTGAGCACGGCTGAAATGTCACACCAAATGTTAAGTCAACACGATGATCAGCCACGTCGATGAATTATGAATACAGCCCACCTGAGTAATGATTTGTTGAAGGCAGGAGAAGGAGTCTGTCTGAATACTTATTGTTTGGATGCATCGTATTGAAAACCATATCAAAATAAAAATATCAGTTTATTTTTAAAGGTCCACTCAGTGAGCTGTGTAGAGAGTGAGATGATAAAGGTATCTTACTATCTGATCATTAAGGAAACATGTTGAAGTGCTGGCTTCTCTGACAACAATGCAGCAGCCAGTATGTCCTCCTTCTAACTTTAGATTCTGCTCCTGAATGCTCTGGATTTGTTTGGACCAGAGAAGGTAGACGCTTTTAAGGCTTGTGTCTGTACCTTTAAATATGTAAATGAGCTGTGTCTGACCACGCCCCCTCTCTGGAAGGGCTTGGGTGTACTCTGTCTTTCTCGCTCCATGTCCTATTGTTTACGGTGAGAAGGCAGACTCAGAGGGCAGAACAAACACCTAGCTGTGGGAGTGTCACCCACCTGGGGGAGGGGCTACTACCCTTTGTGATGTCATGAAGGGAAACTCTCCAAACGGCCTGTTTGAGCACACATTTTCTGAAAAGTGGAGCAAGCAGAAGACGGAGAGGATGGACTTTTCTCATCATTGGGGGGTTTGTAGACAGACTAGAGACACATGGAGAAGTGTGATTAAGATAATATGTGACCTTTAAAGAATCTAAAAAATCTGATTCACACCCGCACACTTTGACCACCGGGTTATTCCTAGCTGACCACTGCCTTGTGTGACTGCATAATGACGTGACCCTTTAATGAACTCATCAGAACCCCTGCTGGATTCTGCTCTCAACCTGCTGCTGAGAGGCTGCACAGCGAGCTTCACAGCCGTCATTACACTAAAAAACCAAGTCGTTAGAACGCTGTGATAAATTCAGCAAAGATATTCTTCTGAATAGATCATTTCAAATCATTGAGACAGAAATCAGCACTTTAGTAAATCCACTTTTTAGCATCTTGCAAAAGCAGATGCATGAAAACGCTTTGAGATAAGACACAAAAGATAAAAAGATAATCGAAGAAGAGAGCGACGGACGTAAATGCAGACACTTAAAACATACAAGGACAAATCAAAAAAATGCAACAAGTAGGCGTCAAGAGAAGTGACTTACAGCGTGCTACTCATTTCAACAGTTAAAACGCCTGATGTGAGAAACTTCTGACTGTTAAAAGAGATGAGATGAAAACAGGGACTTACAAATGTAAGTCAAACAAACTTTCAGTCAACCTAACGACAGGCTGAGAGCTGGAGCTGAGGCGGGTTTTAAACCTCCTGACAAACCGTTACACCGCGCCCACCTGTCAATCAGGTCAGCTACACGCCTTATTGTGAATAACTCTTATCCTTCATCAAATCAAAACTGATGAGTCATCAAAACATTCACCCCCCGTACAGTGTGTGTCCATCCAGACATGAGCTAATCACACCTATTTGGTTTTTTGAACCAGGCTGTAAACATGTTAATCTCTGCTGTAAAAACAGACTTTTTAGAATGGGTGTGTATGTGACTTCCTGTGCTTCTGCAGCCAGCGTCTAGTGGACACTTGAGGAACTGCAGGATTTTACACTTCAGCATCGGCTTCATTTCTTAATACCGAGGTCACAACCCAAACATTTATCAGTTACAAACTGTCAACATAAATCTGATTTCAGCTTCTCTGCTTGACTGATGTCATGTTTACATACTGTACTGCAAACGATGAGTTTTATGTGTACTGAACCTTTAGATGCACAACACTTCCTAAAACATTCACGTTGTGTTACCTTGACTGTGCAGGGTCTCAGGGAGGTCGGTCCAGCTCCGCGGCGTCCTGCTGTCCATCTATCTGCCCATCAGTCCTATTTGATGTGTTGAATGGACGGAGAGCAGACAAAGAGACTCGGCTGAAAGGCACGGACAGTATAGAGGAGATTTGATAACTCATTGAAAAGCATCTTTTGGAGCAGCAGGTTTCTTAGCGGCTGTGTGGTGAAAGGCATGCTGGGAGGTCTGACTGTATTAGTGGAGGTGGAGGCTCTTGTGTTCTGCTCAACTGGAAAACCACAGGACAAAGACGGGCACTGCCTAATCCCTGCTCGGCTGCAAAACAAAAGAGAAAGCTGCTGCTTTATCCAAACTACAAGGCGTTCTGTGTGTCTGTGTGTGTGTGTGTGTGTGTTGTGTGTATGTGTGTGTGTGTGTGCCTGTGTGTGTGCCAGTGTGCCGATGTGTGTGTGCCTGTGTGTGTGCCTGTGTGCCGATGTGTGTGTGCGCATGTTTGTGCATGTGAGTTTTTTTTTTTTTTTGCAGCTGTGTTCATGCTGTGCCAAGAAAATGATTTATTCAATATTTGATGAAGTGGCAGCTAAGCTGTTAAAACCAATGTTGAAACGTGTTGTTTGGAACTTTCTCTCTCTCCCGACTCATCTTGATGTGATTTGTAAAAAATGTAAACCGCCGCCAGTCGAGCGACATCGGATCCGCTGTGACTCCTTTAAAGCAACATTTTTGTATCTGATGATGAATTTCATCGGCTGTCAGACGTGTTTGAGTCGGTGGATTTATGTGGAGGGAGGTGTTGTTGCTTCCATGAGAAGCCATAATTACCTCCTGTGATTGTCTCTATTTTAATCGATGACACGGGTCAGATGTGATGGATCATCGTTGGCGGTTGGCGTTGTCTCTGATTCTGAGTTTCTTATGAATATTTTGGTTATTTTAAAATGTTGAGAAGAATAAATCCTGCACACTTCAGACAGTCTATAAATCACAAACATGTACATATGACCGGTCTTATATTTAAGATCGAGCAGTCATCCTCTCATTCTCTCTCATCACACACACACACACACACACACACACACACACACACACACACACAGAGACACAGAGACACACACACACACACACACACACACACACAGAGACACAGAGACACACACACACACACACACACACACACACACAGAGACACAGAGACACACACACACACACACACACACACACACACACACACACACACACACAGAGACACACACACACACAGAGACACACACACACACACATACACACACAGAGACACAGACACACACACACACACACAGAGACACAGACACACACACACAGAGACACACACACACACACACACAGACACACACAGACACACACAC
Source organism: Labrus mixtus (assembly GCF_963584025.1). Taxonomy (NCBI): domain Eukaryota; kingdom Metazoa; phylum Chordata; class Actinopteri; order Labriformes; family Labridae; genus Labrus; species Labrus mixtus. The sequence goes on along the minus strand of NC_083630.1, from coordinate 24,702,301 downwards.
ACACACACAGACACACACAGACACACACACACACACACACACACACACACACACACACACACACACAGACACACACACATACACACACACACACACACACACACACACAGACACACACAGACACACACACACACACACACACACACACAGACACACACACACACACACAGAGACACAGACACACACACACACACACACACACACAGACACACACAGACACACACACACACACACAGACACACACACACACACACACAGACACATACACACACATACACACACACACACAGACACACACACACACACACAGAGACACACACACACACAGACACACACAGACACACACACACACACACACAGACACACACAGACACACACACACACACACACACACACACACAGAGAGACACACACACACACAGAGACACACACACATACACACACACACACACACACACACACACACACACAGACACACACAGACACACACACACACACACACACACACAGACACACACACATACACACACATACACACACACACAGAGACATACACACACACACACACAGACACACACACACACACAGACACACACACACACACACACACACACACACACACACACATACACACACATACACACACACAGAGACATACACACACACACACACACACAGACACACAGACACACACACACATACACACACATACACACACAGACACACACACACACACACACACAACATGCATGATTGTGTATGATTTGATCTTCTCGGTGTGACAGTTTGATGTCATAATCCCCGCCTTCATTAGACAGTTTGATGTCCTAAGCCCCGCCTTCATTAGATAGTTTGATGTCCTAAGCCCCGCCTTCATTAGACAGTTTGATGTCCTAAGCCCCGCCTTCATTAGACAGTTTGATGTCCTAAGCCCCGCCTTCATTAGATAGTTTGATGTCCTAAGCCCCGCCTTCATTAGACAGTTTGATGTCCTAAGCCCCGCCTTCATTAGACAGTTTGATGTCCTAAGCCCCGCCTTCATTAGACAGTTTGATGTCCTAAGCCCCGCCTTCATTAGACAGTTTGATGTCCTAAGCCCCGCCTTCATTAGACAGTTTGATGTCCTAAGCCCCGCCTTCATTAGACAGTTTGATGTCCTAAGCCCCGCCTTCATTAGACAGTTTAATGTGGGAAAGCCATATTGAGGTCTTTAAACGGCCTCATTTGGTCCACGGGCCACATATTGAAGTTGTTCTATAGTGTTTAGGTTATTTAATGAACGCCTGGTGACTCGTCTGCTATCTACCAACTGTGGTCAGGGATGACCGGGGCCAAACGGCGCTCTGAGCTGGTGTTTCTGTGAGTGTTAAAGGGGGCTGATAGGTGGAGGGGGGGGGGGAGACACTTCTTTTGTCTCTGCTGTCACGGCTGGGCGACCCCGGAGCCCCTCGGAGGCCCAAGAGGCCAGGCCTGAGCCCCCAGGCCGTGAGAACCCCGGCCCCCGGTTAATGAGCGCTGGGAGCCTGGGGACCCCGGGAGCAACGGGCTGGGCCATCTGGAGCAGAGAGCAGAGACCCTGACACCCGGCTGTCACCCGACGCAACCTGCACACTTTTCATTTATGAAAGTAAAACACAAGAAAGAGAAAACAGTGACTCTGTATTCTAAATCAACAATCGACTTTATCATCGATTACAAGTTCACGTTGTAGCTTTGCTTAAGTTGTTTTTTTAAAGATACAGTATGTAGACTCGGCCACCAGGGGGCGCTTAATCAAAACTACAATCACAAAAGATGATATCAGGGCTGGCGGGGAATCATGGGAGTGTTCCTCCCTTAGATATTTTAATGTAAAGATTGTCATGAAATTCTACATATTGTACCTTTAATGTGTCGTCCAGCATGAGCATATAGAAAACAAACACTACACATTTTTGTTATTGTAGAGAGTATTTCTAAATGTAGATCAGTAACGACCGCTCTACAGGCAGCTGACGATGGCGACACACGAGACGATTTTCAAATCTTAACCGATGTTAAGAGCGTGGGAGGTCGCTGACATGAGGACAGTCTCACAGCTGCTGTTTGTAACGACTCCACAGAAACTAAAGTGTGATCAGATGAGGTTTTGTGAGAGTAAGCAACATCCGGTTGGTGATGCTTCTGAGTCTGCTCGCTTTCATTGGCTGCTGCAGGTGTTCTGTCAGAGGCCCACCCCCCCCCCCCCCCCGACCTGGAATCTCAAACGGGGGGAGGCTTCGACTCGATGGGGGGCGGTCAAATAAACAAGGTGACTCCAAGCTCTGGAGGATTCCTCAGACAAATATTTGGAAGCAACAAGCTGTGAATCAAGGAAGCCACGCCCCCCCCGATCGTAGGCATAAAATCGTCTCTGTGTGTTTGTAGCCAGGGTTAAGGGGCGGCTGTGGCTCAGTGGTGGAGGCGGTCGTCTTTCAACCAGAAGGTCGGAGGTTCAATCCCCAGCTCCTGCAGTCACATGTCTGATGTGTCCCTTGGCGAGACACTTAACCCCAAGTTGCTCCCACTGCTTCATCAGCTGTGTGTGAATGGATGAGTTACTCTTTTCATACCATCAGGGTGTGAGCACCAGTCAAGCAGCAGTATTTTAGGAAAAGCTCTTCATACATGGAGCTGCAGCAATGACATTAGCAGCAACAAACAGACTCCCTTACGTTCAGCTTGATAGGAGCGACGTCTCTTCATGGTGCATAAACCTGCAACATTAAACGCCATCTTTACATTGGTACAGCTGCTACTATAAAACAAAAAGGTGCAGATCAATAATAAAGATGAAGATAACATCTCCTGAGTCTGATAAGCAGATATAAGGATTTCTCACCTGCAGAGATCTCCTGAAGACCTCCTGATATGTGCAGGAGGAGCTGCAGGTGGTATGTGGAAGTTGGGAGTTACAGATGTAGAGTGTTGCTTCAGGATGAAGTCTTCAGTTCAGGCAGCAGTAACGATGTAATCGTCAAACACTCTCAGAAAGTTGGACTTATTTGACGTCATGTCGATCCAATCTGAAAACACTCAGCGTTAAGAAAACATCTTAATACCGCGTTGTGATGCTTTGACACACTTCACATTTAAAGATATTTCTGTTCTCCTGTCAGTGCTCTTTTCCTCCATGTTGCATATTCAGAGTGTTTTTACCCAATCAGGGCTCTCTGGGTGTGCGTTGTGTTTCACCCCTTACTCATTAATCTCCCTCCGCTCGCTGATGGCTTCGTTTTCGTCCACTAGAAATCGCTCTCAATTATTCATTGCCTGTTTTCAACAAATACCTTGGAGATGGAATTAGCAAACAAACAATGCCAGGCGACACTAATCCTCGTCTACAGCAGAGATCCTTTAATGCACTGGAGATGAGGCCGGCTGTTGACAGGCACCTGTTACTGTCTTCAGCTGCTCTGCACTGTGGACACAGTAAATATGTTTACAGGAGCGGTGCAGCCCTGACCCTGCAGCGAGGAGGAGAGCATGGAGGAGGAGAGGAGGAGAGCATGGAGGAGGAGAGGAGGAGAGGAAGAGAGCATGGAGGAAGAGAGGAAGAGAGGAGGAGAGCATGGAGGAGGAGAGGAGGAGAGCATGGAGGAGGAGAGGAGGAGAGCATGGAGGAGGAGAGGAAGAGAGCATGGAGGAAGAGAGGAAGAGAGGAGGAGAGCATGGAGGAGGAGAGGAAGAGAGCATGGAGGAGGTGAGGAAGAGAGGAGGAGAGCATGGAGGAAGAGAGGAAGAGAGGAGGAGATCATGGAGGAGGAGAGGAGGAGAGCATGGAGGAGGTGAGGAAGAGAGGAGTAGAGCATGGAGGAGGTTAGGAAGAGATGAGGAGAGCATGGAGGAGGAGAGGAGGAGAGCATGGAGGAAGAGAGGAGGAGAGGAAGAGAGCATGGAGGAGGAGAGGAAGAGAGAAGGAGAGGAAGAGAGCATGGAGGAGGAGAGGAAGAGAGCATTGAGGAGGTGAGGAAGAGAGCATGGAGGAAGAGAGGAGGAGAGGAAGAGAGCATGGAGGAGGAGAGGAAGAGAGAAGGAGAGCATGGAGGAGGAGAGGAAGAGAGCATGGAGGAGGAGAGCATGGAGGAGGAGAGGAGGAGAGCATGGAGGAGGTGAGGAAGAGAGGAGGAGAGCATGGAGAGGAGGAGAGGAAGAGAGCATGGAGGAGGAGAGGAAGAGATGAGGAGAGCATGGAGAGGAGGAGAGGAAGAGAACATGGAGGAGGAAAGGAAGAGAGAATGAGAGGAAGAGAGCATGGAGGAAAAGAGGAAGAGAGGAGGAGAGCATGGAGAGGAGGAGAGGAAGAGAGCATGGAGGAAGAGAGGAAGAGAGGAGGAGAGGAAGAGAGCATGGAGGAGAAGAGGAAGAGAGGAGGAGAGCATGGAGGAAGAGAGAAGGAGAGGAAGAGAGCATGGAGGAAGAGAGGAAGAGAGGAAGAGAGAAGGAGAGGAAGAGAGCATGGAGGAAGAGAGGAAGAGAGGAAGAGAGAAGGAGAGGAAGAGAGCATGGAGGAGGAGAGGAAGAGAGGAGGAGAGAAGGAGAGGAAGAGAGCATGGAGGAGGAGAGGAAGAGGGCATGGAGGAGGAGAGGAAGAGAGAAGGAGAGGAAGAGAGCATGGAGGAGGAGAGGAAGAGAGCATGGAGGAGGAGAGGAAGAGGGCATGGAGGAGGAGAGGAAGAGATGAGGAGAGGAAGAGAGCATGGAGGAGGAGAGGAAGAGATGAGGAGAGGAGGAGAGCATGGAGGAGGAGAGGAGGAGAGCATGGAGGAGGAGAGGAAGAGAGCATGGAGGAGGAGAGGTAGAGATGAGGAGAGGAGGAGAGCATGGAGGAGGAGAGGAAGAGGGCATGGAGGAGGAGAGGAAGAGAGAAGGAGAGGAAGAGAGCATGGAGGAGGAGAGGAAGAGAGCATGGAGGAGGAGAGGAAGAGGGCATGGAGGAGGAGAGGAAGAGATGAGGAGAGGAAGAGAGCATGGAGGAGGAGAGGAAGAGATGAGGAGAGGAGGAGAGCATGGAGGAGGAGAGGAGGAGAGCATGGAGGAGGAGAGGAAGAGAGCATGGAGGAGGATAGGTAGAGATGAGGAAGAGAGGAAGAGAGAAGGAGAGGAAGAGAGCATGGAGGAGGAGAGGTAGAGATGAGGAGGAGAGGAGGAGAGCATGGAGGAGGAGAGGAAGAGAGCATGGAGGAGGAGAGGTAGAGATGAGGAGGAGAGGAGGAGAGCATGGAGGAGGAGAGGAAGAGAGCATGGAGGAGGAGAGGAAGAGGGCATGGAGGAGGAGAGGAAGAGATGAGGAGAGGAAGAGAGCATGGAGGAGGAGAGGAAGAGATGAGGAGAGGAGGAGAGCATGGAGGAGGAGAGGAGGAGAGCATGGAGGAGGAGAGGAAGAGAGCATGGAGGAGGATAGGTAGAGATGAGGAAGAGAGGAAGAGAGAAGGAGAGGAAGAGAGCATGGAGGAGGAGAGGTAGAGATGAGGAGGAGAGGAGGAGAGCATGGAGGAGGAGAGGAAGAGAGCATGGAGGAGGAGAGGTAGAGATGAGGAGGGAGGAGGAGAGCATGGAGGAGGAGAGG
>NC_083630.1:24691560-24696514 GCF_963584025.1 Labrus mixtus | reverse complement strand
GATGGATGCATGAAGGAAGGATGGAGGATAGATTGAGGAAGGAAGGATGGATGGATGCATGAAGGAAGGAAGGATGGAGGATAGATTGAGGAAGGAAGGAAGGATGGATGGATGCATGAAGGAAGGAAGGATGGAGGATAGACTGAGGAAGGAAGGATGGATGGATGCACGAAGGAAGGAAGGATGGAGGATAGATTGAGGAAGGAAGGATGGATGGATGCATGAAGGAAGGAAGGATGGAGGATAGACTGAGGAAGGAAGGAAGGATGGATGGATGCATGAAGGAAGGAAGGATGGAGGATAGACTGAGGAAGGAAGGATGGATGGATGCATGAAGGAAGGAAGGATGGAGGATAGACTGAGGAAGGAAGGAAGGATGGATGCATGAAGGAAGGATGGAGGATAGATTGAGGAAGGAAGGATGGATGGATGCATGAAGGAAGGAAGGATGGAGGATAGACTGAGGAAGGAAGGAAGGATGGATGCATGAAGGAAGGATGGATGCATGAAGGAAGGATGGAGGATAGATTGAGGAAGGAAGGATGGATTGATGCATGAAGGAAGGAAGGATGGAGGATAGATTGAGGAAGGAAGGAAGGATGGATGGATGCATGAAGGAAGGAAGGATGAAGGATAGACTGAGGAAGGAAGGAAGGATGGATGGATGGCAGAGGAGACAGGTGAAGCCTCCTAAACGAGCAATGACGGCAGAAAACAGCAGAAAATAACTGAAATAAGCCGATTGATGAATCTGAGTATCTTGAGAGAAAATCTAAACATACGACTCCAGATGTGGATTCATGAGAGAAGCATGATCACATATGACTGCCATCAGACTCCAGATGTGGATTCATGAGAGAAGCATGATCACATATGACTGCCATCAGACTCCAGATGTGGATTCATGAGAGAAGCATGATCACATATGACTGCCATCAGACTCCAGATGTGGATTCATGAGAGAAGCATGATCACATATGACTGCCATCAGACTCCAGATGTGGATTCATGAGAGAAGCATGATCACATATGACTGCCATCAGACTCCAGATGTGGATTCATGAGAGATGCATGATCACATATGACTGCCATCAGACTCCAGATGTGGATTCATGAGAGAAGCATGATCACATATGACTGCCATCAGACTCCAGATGTGGATTCATGAGAGAAGCATGATCACATATGACTGCCATCAGACTCCAGATGTGGATTCATGAGAGATGCATGATCACATATGACTGCCATCAGACTCCAGATGTGGATTCATGAGAGAAGCATGATCACATATGACTGCCATCAGACTCCAGATGTGGATTCATGAGAGATGCATGATCACATATGACTGCCATCAGACTCCAGATGTGGATTCATGAGAGATGCATGATCACATATGACTGCCATCAGACTCCAGATGTGGATTCATGAGAGAAGCATGATCACATATGACTGCCATCAGACTCCAGATGTGGATTCATGAGAGAAGCATGATCACATATGACTGCCATCAGACTCCAGATGTGGATTCATGAGAGAAGCATGATCACATATGACTGCCATCAGACTCCAGATGTGGATTCATGAGAGAAGCATGATCACATATGACTGCCATCAGACTCCAGATGTGGATTCATGAGAGAAGCATGATCACATATGACTGCCATCAGACTCCAGATGTGGATTCATGAGAGATGCATGATCACATATGACTGCCATCAGACTCCAGATGTGGATTCATGAGAGATGCATGATCACATATGACTGCCATCAGACTCCAGATGTGGATTCATGAGAGATGCATGATCACATATGACTGCCATCAGACTCCAGATGTGGATTCATGAGAGAAGCATGATCACATATGACTGCCATCAGACTCCAGATGTGGATTCATGAGAGAAGCATGATCACATATGACTGCCATCAGACTCCAGATGTGGATTCATGAGAGAAGCATGATCACATATGACTGCCATCAGACTCCAGATGTGGATTCATGAGAGAAGCATGATCACATATGACTGCCATCAGACTCCAGATGTGGATTCATGAGAGAAGCATGATCACATATGACTGCCATCAGACTCCAGATGTGGATTCATGAGAGATGCATGATCACATATGACTGCCATCAGACTCCAGATGTGGATTCATGAGAGATGCATGATCACATATGACTGCCATCAGACTCCAGATGTGGATTCATGAGAGAAGCATGATCACATATGACTGCCATCAGACTCCAGATGTGGATTCATGAGAGATGCATGATCACATATGACTGCCATCAGACTCCAGATGTGGATTCATGAGAGATGCATGATCACATATGACTGCCATCACAGCTAAAGAAATATTCAAGTGCTCAGTCTTTGCCCGGCCCTCGTGTGTCATTATTCATCTGGCCACACGAGGGTGCTAGCGTGCAGCTCTGTCCAGGTCTGGAAGGATGAAATGACTGAGGGGCTCTTAAAAATTCCAAGAGGGAATTTTCCCCATAAAATTAAATAAATAAATGTAGCTTACCGACACATGAGCCCAGGGAGGAAGTCAGGGTGCTGAGGGTGCTACAGCGTGGAAGTGGGTTTACAGCGTGAGAGGGAGAGACGAGCGAGAGTGATGGGCGGTACAGTTACAGTCAGAGGTGAAGTGTAACCCATGGTTACTAATGCTGTTATCTCCTCATTTTTAATTATTTAAATATTGTAAATAGTGTAATAAATTACAATTACAAAAAAAACAATATCACAATGTAAATCAAGTAAAAGATTAAATAAGTAAATAACATACAGTACATAAAGAACAAAGTAAAGACAGTAATATACAGAATATAAAATAAACCAATAAAGACACATTTAAATAGTGAAATCATTATTTAAATAGAGGGGGAAAGGTTTTATAATAATGCAGATATTTGTTATATTTTCTGTTGTTAATTTAAAGTAGTGATTTCAGTCAGGACTTTAACTCTAGATTAAATTAAGATTAAATTAATCCACGCTCGTTTGTTTTGATTTGGAGGCACACGTGAAGTTAAGATTTACGTTTAATTTCGCACAGCATTGTGGATAAAATACAATTCATTTCCTGAAAGGATTCATCTGATCCATTATTATTATCCACTATTATATAAAGAACTGACTACTGAACTGTGACAATTATATTATATTATTATATTATATTATATTATATTATAAAGTACTGACTACTGAACTGTGGATATTATATTATATTATTATATTATATTATAAAGTACTGACTACTGAACTATGACTATTATATTATATTATTATATTATTATATTATTATATAAAGAACTGACTACTGAACTGTGACTATTATATTATATTATTATATTATTATATTATTATATTATTATATTATATTATATTATAAAGTACTGACTACTGAACTGTGGATATTATATTATATTATTATATTATTATATTATTATATTATTATATAAAGAACTGACTACTGAACTGTGACTATTATATTATATTATTATATTATTATATTATTATATAAAGAACTGACTACTGAACTGTGACTATTATATTATATTATTATATTATTATATTATTATATTATTATATAAAGAACTGACTACTGAACTGTGACTATTATATTATATTATTATATTATTATATTATTATATTATTATATTATTATATTATTATATAAAGTACTGACTACTGAACTGTGACTATTATATTATATTATTATATTATTATATTATTATATTATTATATAAAGTACTGACTACTGAACTGTGACTATTATATTATATTATTATATTATTATATTATATTATAAAGTACTGACTACTGAACTGTGACTATTATATTATATTATTATATTATTATATTATTATATAAAGAACTGACTACTGAACTGTGACTATTATATTATATTATTATATTATATTATATTATAAAGTACTGACTACTGAACTGTGACTATTATATTATATTATTATATTATATTATATTATATTATATTATATTATAAAGTACTGACTACTGAACTGTGACTATTATATTATATTATTATATTATTATATTATATTATAAAGTACTGATTACTGAACTGTGACTATTATATTATATTATATTATGTTATTATATAAAGTACTGACTACTGAACTGTGACTATTATATTATATTATTATATTATTATATTATTATATTATTATATTATATTATAAAGTACTGATTACTGAACTGTGACTATTATATTATATTATTATATTATATTATATTATAAAGTACTGATTACTGAACTGTGACTATTATATTATATTATATTATGTTATTATATAAAGTACTGACTACTGAACTGTGACTATTATATTATATTATTATATTATTATATTATTATATTATTATATTATATTATAAAGTACTGACTACTGAACTGTGACTATTATATTATATTATTATATTATTATATTATTATATAAAGAACTGACTACTGAACTGTGACTATTATATTATATTATTATATTATATTATATTATAAAGTACTGACTACTGAACTGTGACTATTATATTATATTATTATATTATATTATATTATATTATATTATATTATATTATATTATAAAGTACTGACTACTGAACTGTGACTATTATATTATATTATTATATTATTATATTATAAAGTACTGATTACTGAACTGTGACTATTATATTATATTATATTATATTATATTATTATATTATTATATTATAAAGTACTGATTACTGAACTGTGACTATTATATTATATTATTATATTATATTATATTATAAAGTACTGATTACTGAACTGTGACTATTATATTATATTATATTATATTATATTATATTATATTATAAAGTACTGACTACTGAACTGTGACTATTATATTATATTATATTATATTATATTATTATATAAAGTACTGACTACTGAACTGTGACTATTATATTAT
>NC_083630.1:24619060-24686560 GCF_963584025.1 Labrus mixtus | reverse complement strand
CAGGATTATTGACAACAGGATGCAGAACATTTTCAAACTCTACGATCATTAACGATCATGATGAATGTAAAACGTGTTTCTGACTGACTCCTCCCACTCTGCCTGACTCATTCTCATCATGATTAAATTAAAAAGAGCAAACAGTATGAGTGATCAAGAAAATAAATATGAGCTGTTCTAATGATGGAGTCCTTTATTGACATAAGATATGGTGCTGAACGATATTGATATTATAGACTAATACTTCATATTTGGTTGTTACTCTTCATGTCAGACACTTTTTTAATCCCAGCTCATCACAGACTCTTTACAAACTGACACATGTTTACAGTCTGTTTGAATGTCTGACACCTTTGAATGCACCTTTTTTTTTTACAACAATGGAAGATGTTGCAGAGAGAGGAAGAGTGAGGGTGAAAATGAGAGGGGGAGGAAGAGTGAGAGGTTGGGGTAGAGCTGGTAGAGGAAGAGTGAGAGGTTGGGGTAGAGCTGGTAGAGGAAGAGTGAGAGGTAGGGGTAGAGCTGGTAGAGGAAGAGTGAGAGGTTGGGGTAGAGCTGGTAGAGGAAGAGTGAGAGGTGGGGTAGAGCTGGTAGAGGAAGAGTGAGAGGTAGGGGTAGAGCTGGTAGAGGAAGAGTGAGAGGTATGGGTAGAGCTGGTAGAGGAAGAGTGAGAGGTTGGGGTAGAGCTGGTAGAGGAAGAGTGAGAGGTTGGGGTAGAGCTGGTAGAGGAAGAGTGAGAGGGAGGGGTAGAGATGGTAGAGGAAGAGTGAGAGGTAGGGGTAGAGCTGGTAGAGGAAGAGTGAGAGGTAGAGCTGGTAGAGGAAGAGTGAGAGGTATAGATGGTAGAGGAAGAGTGAGAGGTAGGGGTAGAGCTGGTAGAGGAAGAGTGAGAGGTAGGGGTAGAGATGCTAGAGGAAGAGTGAGAGGTAGGGGTAGAGCTGGTAGAGGAAGAGTGAGAGGTAGAGCTGGTAGAGGAAGAGTGAGAGGTAGAGCTGGTAGAGGAAGAGTGAGAGAGAAGAGTAGAGCTGGTAGAGGAAGAGTGAGAGGTAGAGCTGGTAGAGGAAGAGTGAGAGGTAGGGGTAGAGCTGGTAGAGGAAGAGTGAGAGGTAGAGCTGGTAGAGGAAGAGTGAGAGGTAGAGCTGGTAGAGGAAGAGTGAGAGAGAGGAGTAGAGCTGGTAGAGGAAGAGTGAGAGGTTGGGGTAGAGCTGGTAGAGGAAGAGTGAGAGGTATGGGTAGAGCTGGTAGAGGAAGAGTGAGAGGTTGGGGTAGAGCTGGTAGAGGAAGAGTGAGAGGTGGGGTAGAGCTGGTAGAGGAAGAGTGAGAGGTTGGGGTAGAGCTGGTAGAGGAAGAGTGAGAGGTATGGGTAGAGCTGGTAGAGGAAGAGTGAGAGGTTGGGGTAGAGCTGGTAGAGGAAGAGTGTGAGGTAGGGGTAGAGCTGGTAGAGGAAGAGTGAGAGGGAGGGGTAGAGCTGGTAGAGGAAGAGTGAGAGGTTGGGGTAGAGCTGGTAGAGGAAGAGTGAGAGGTAGGGGTAGAGCTGGTAGAGGAAGAGTGAGAGGTAGAGCTGGTAGAGGAAGAGTGAGAGGTAGAGCTGGTAGAGGAAGAGTGAGAGGTAGGGGTAGAGATGGTAGAGGAAGAGTGAGAGGTAGGGGTAGAGCTGGTAGAGGAAGAGTGAGAGGTAGGAGTAGAGATGGTAGAGGAAGAGTGAGAGGGAGGGGTAGAGCTGGTAGATGAAGAGTGAGAGGTAGGGGTAGAGCTGGTAGAGGAAGAGTGAGAGGTAGGGGTAGAGCTGGTAGAGGAAGAGTGAGAGGTTGGGGTAGAGCTGGTAGAGGAAGAGTGAGAGGTAGGGGTAGAGCTGGTAGAGGAAGAGTGAGAGGTAGGGGTAGAGCTGGTAGAGGAAGAGTGAGAGGTAGAGCTGGTAGAGGAAGAGTGAGAGGGAGGGGTAGAGCTGGTAGAGGAAGAGTGAGAGGTAGGGGTAGAGCTGGTAGAGGAAGAGTGAGAGGTAGGGGTAGAGCTGGTAGAGGAAGAGTGAGAGGTAGAGCTGGTAGAGATGGTAGAGGAAGAGTGAGAGGTAGGGGTAGAGCTGGTAGAGGAAGAGTGAGAGGTAGGGGTAGAGCTGGTAGAGGAAGAGTGAGAGGTAGGAGTAGAGCTGGTAGAGGAAGAGTGAGAGGTAGGGGTAGAGCTGGTAGAGGAAGAGTGAGAGGTAGGGGTAGAGCTGGTAGAGGAAGAGTGAGAGGTAGGGGTAGAGCTGGTAGAGGAAGAGTGTGAGGTAGGGGTAGAGCTGGTAGAGGAAGAGTGAGAGGTTGGGGTAGAGCTGGTAGAGGAAGAGTGAGAGGTAGGGGTATAGATGGTAGAGGAAGAGTGAGAGGTAGGGGTAGAGATGGTAGAGGAAGAGTGAGAGGTAGGGGTAGAGCTGGTAGAGGAAGAGTGAGAGGTAGGGGTAGAGATGGTAGAGGAAGAGTGAGAGGAAGGGGTAGAGCTGGTAGAGGAAGAGTGAGAGGTAGGGGTAGAGATGGTAGAGGAAGAGTGAGAGGTAGGGGTAGAGCTGGTAGAGGAAGAGTGAGAGGTAGGGGTAGAGATGGTAGAGGAAGAGTGAGAGGTAGGGGTAGAGATGGTAGAGGAAGAGTGAGAGTTTGGGGTAGAGCTGGTAGAGGAAGAGTGAGAGGTAGGGGTAGAGATGGTAGAGGAAGAGTGAGAGGTAGGGGTCGAGCTGGTAGAGGAAGAGTGAGAGGTAGGGGTAGAGATGGTAGAGGAAGAGTGAGAGGTAGGGGTAGAGATGGTAGAGGAAGAGTGAGAGGTTGGGGTAGAGCTGGTAGAGGAAGAGTGAGAGGTAGAGCTGGTAGAGGAAGAGTGAGAGGTAGAGCTGGTAGAGGAAGAGTGAGAGGTTTGGGTAGAGCTGGTAGAGGAAGAGTGAGAGGTTGGGGTAGAGCTGGTAGAGGAAGAGTGAGAGGTAGGGGTAGAGCTGGTAGAGGAAGAGTGAGAGGTAGAGCTGGTAGAGGAAGAGTGAGAGGTAGAGCTGGTAGAGGAAGAGTGAGAGGTTTGGGTAGAGCTGGTAGAGGAGTTCATGGCCAAAGAAGAAAACAACTTTCAAATGAAATCAGAGCAACCTTAGTTGATCATGTCATCAACCATGGGCTGACAGTGTGAGAGGCTGGACAGAGAGTGCAGCCCAACTTGAGCTGTTTTACTGTACTGGTATATGTTGCACTGACTTGTTTGGTGAAAATAAAAAATAAATGTTTCAACAGCGTGTGTGTGTATCTGTAAATATTTCTGTGCATGTGAACAATCTGAAGAATTTACTAGATAAATCTACTAGATGTTCTACATGTAGTGTAAATCGTGATATCAGTTCACACAGACTAAAATATTTTGTGCTTGCAAGAATTCCAGTTTCTAAACCTGAAAATAGAAAGTACCACATTTGAGAATTTTGGTAGATCATCCTTTTATTAACAATTAAAACCCTTTATGCCACTTATATGTCAGTTCACAATTAAGACTCAGTAGTTCCCAAAATATAAGCACTTACAGTCCAGTCAGTAATGTATGTAATGTAAAGCCATCTCCTGCTAAAGCAGAAACATTTTGTCTCAGCTATAGGTTTACTGTAACATGGAATATGTGGTAAGGGCTTCAGTATAGTCCACATCTATAGTCCAGCTATTTTGTGGCTGCTGTAATCCATTTTGTTCCACAGCCTGTTGTAGATAAACCTGAATGTCTGGGTCACCTCATGAATCAATTGTTTGCCTGGCCTCCGGAAACACATTTAGTTCCCTGTCTTCAACAGCAAATCCACAGTCCCTTAAACCAAACCTGCAAATTCAGACAACTATATAATTATGAAAAGGTTTTTTAACCAGATTTTAGAAATGTAGTTTGAAATGGCCATTGTTAATAAGATGTGTTTGCTTGTTGATACAGAAATGTGAAAGTAACCAAAGGCAGGACAACTAGCCCATTAATTATATTAAATACTATAATTTACAAAAATCTACAATGATCCAAATATAGTTACCATAACGAGTGCAGTGCAATTTGTTATAATACAATATTCAGTTTATGATCATTTAACTCTGAGTTGATGTGGATTACCTGTGAGGGAATCCCTCCAGGACATGAGGCAAGTCTGGATGGTCGAACCCTGTGCTTGTTCCAGAGGTCCGTACATTCATCCAGGTCTTTCTGCAGAACATTACTGAAGCAGAATCTCAGTAAGCACTGGTGTTCATGGCAACCGTTGAAGTGTCCAGAGTCTCTTAGGTCTCCAAACAGGTCTATCCAAAACTGAGACCTAGGAATACATTAAATGCAAAGTTGTTGTTGTTTTTTTACACACGAGGAGAAATGTTTAATTGATTGAATAATCTAGAGGGCTGAGATGAGGAATGTTATCAGCATTTTAAAGAGTGGTCTGAAAACAATAATTCATAATAGTGAATATTGAATAATTGATCTGATCACTAGTAATACATAGTTACATACCTTCCTCTTCTGAAAAAGGACCACCAGGACTCGATATGCTGATTCCCTGTTGATGAGCTGTAACTGTGTCTTGACGAGCCTCCATAGTAGTCCGTATGTGCATGGCGGAGGGCACATTGTGTTGCTGCCATTGTCCCATGTTCTGTTCCGAGGTCAGTTCTTAATCTCACTGGGATCACACCAACACTTTTAATATACAATTAATATAATTGTGCGCGATGACAGATGGGTTGTTGTTAGTAGTTCCACAAACAAGCCACATTATTCTCATTGAAAAGCCGTCTATACATCCTGAGAGGGCCGATCCAAAGGGTTTCTGTTTGTCATAGCCATCTGCATGCCATCTGTAGTTCAGACTCATGGAATGATACGTGCGTCCTCTAAACCTCCGGCGTGTTCTCAAAGCCGTCCCATGTGGACTTATTGTTTCAACAAGCTCATTACTACTTCTCCTTTCACACAGTTTGTGTTTTTGTTGAAGAACTTGCCACATAGTCCGATAGCCGAAGAGTTGCCCTGCAGCTCAGTCTGAACCTCGGCTAGTGGAGAATAGTTCCGTCTGTACAAAGCTGCTTCTTTTAAACGTGTCTTTAGCGTACGGATACTCATATGAATGTTGTGAAAGGTTGACAGCATATCCAATATCACCTCATATGTATGGCCTGCATCAGAATATTCTCTGAGAGTAGAGAGTCTGATTCTCCGGTTTCACTCATGTTTTGAAATCAACTCGCAGAAGCAGCGTGCTTTCGGTTAAAAAGACGGACATTGCGTTCGTCCAATCAGAGACGATCCTTGTCGACTGCAGGTACCTACCTTTTCTGTTAAAGTTAATGTCATTGTGGTTTTTGATTTGTTGTTGTGTTTTGTAATTTGTTGTTGTATTTTCTTATTTGTTGTGTTTTGCACTTCAGGGCCACCGTATAATGCTCATATACAGTCAGGTAAAATAAAAACAATATCACAATGTAAATCAAGTAAAAGATTAAATAAATAAATAACATACAGTACATAAAGAACAAAGTAAAGACAGTAAGATACAGAATATAAAATAAACCAATAAAGACACATTTAAATAGTGAAATCATTATTTAAATAGAGGGAGAAAGGTTTTATAATAATGCAGATATTTGTTATATTTTCTGTTGTTAATTTAAAGTAGTGATTTCAGTCGGGACTTTAACTCTAGATTAAATTAAGATTAAATTAATCCACGCTCGTTTGTTTTGATTTGGAGGCGGACGTGACGTGACGATTTACTTTTAATTTCGCACAGCATTGTGGGTAAAATACAATACATTTCCTGAAAGGATTCATCCGATCCATACTGCATAAAACCAGGAAGTTAGTATCCATACTGAAATGTTCAGTATACTGAGGTGGACCCAAAAAATGACCACTGAATGACCACGAGAGTTCAGACTACTGAAACTCCTACTGAAAAGTACTGACTACTGAACTGTGGATATTATATTATATTATTATATTATATTATATTATATTATATTATATTATTATTATATAATATTATTATATTATATTATATTATATTATATTATTATATTATATTATATTATATTATTATATTATATTATTATATTATTATATAATATTATTATATAATATTATATTATATTATATTATTATATTATATTATTATATTATATTATATTATAAAGTACTGACTACTGAACTGTGACTATTATATTATATTATATTATATTATATTATATTATTATATTATTATATTATATTATATTATATTATAAAGTACTGACTACTGAACTGTGACTATTATATTATATTATATTATTATATTATATTATATTATCTTATATTATATTATATTATAAAGTACTGACTACTGAACTGTGGATATTATATTATTATATTATAAAGTACTGACTACTGAACTGTGGATATTATATTATATTATATTATTATATTATATTATATTATATTATATTATATTATTATATTATATTATATTATATTATATTATAAAGTACTGACTACTGAACTGTGACAATTATATTATATTATATTATTATATTATATTATTATATTATATTATTATATTATTATATTATATTATAAAGTACTGATTACTGAACTGTGGATATTATATTATATTATTATATTATATTATAAAGTACTGATTACTGAACTGTGGATATTCAGAAAGGGCCCCAGACTCTGTAGGCCGTGCTCCTCCTCTTCCTCCGAGGGGTTTTGGGTGGAGTTCCTCAGGTAGGGCTGGTGCAGGGCGATGCCGGGGAGTGCGTTCTGTCTGCGGCGACGGAAGTCTTCGTCCAAGGAGTCTTCAGCCGCGACGTCTGTGGGTGCGAGCAGAGCACAGCAGAGTGGGAATGAAGCACACCTAAAGCCTCTCTTCTCGCTGTCTGGCCTGAGGTGTTCACACCAACATTTAATCTTATCTGTGTTGCCCTCCGCGGTGTGAATACAAACAGACACATCTATTAGAGCGAGTTGAGCACACAGGCAGAAAAGGTGTGTTGATGTAACCGAGGAGAAACTACAAAGATGATATAAAACAGGAAGTTCAAAGAGTCCCTCACGCCACACAGGCCGCGCCCTTGTCTTCAAACCTCAGAGTTTTCATCCAGCTGCCTTCATTGTGATTAGACATGTAAATAAAATGAGATGTGGTTATTCTTTGGTTTTATCATCACATGTTCAAGTCAACTTTTGACGACCTCAGAGCAGACAGAGTTCCCCGCCTGAGATCTTTGGTGACCCTATAGAGGGACCTGGACCCCAGATAGGACACCCTCACTGTCCCTGAAGTTCACATTCGAACTGTAACGAGACGTTCAAATTCAAAATGTACAGTTATCATCCTATCAGGCTGCATGAAGTAGTTTGCAGTTTGATCCAGCAGAGGGCGCTCTCAACGTAACTCGACCATTGTATGCACTCTTAACCTTAATTCAGGAGAATCAAACTGACATGAGGGAGACTCCTCTCTCTGCAGACAGCAGCCCACTGGTAACAGGTTTCACCCAAAAAAAAAACACAAACTATGATTGGCTATTGTCCTCATCAGAGGCGGGACTTAAGTAAGAATCATTAAAAAAAAAGTAAATAAAATAATTTTGATTTAGGACAAACATCTTTTCTTTTTGAGTCCTCAAAGAATAAAGTTATGAAGATTCATATGTTGCCGTTCTCTCGTGTTACTTTAAAGTAGATGTGCTCGATAGTGCTAGGCCCTAAGAACCTCAGAGAGACTTTTTCTAGTGATTTGACTGTCCTTAGTGACATCAGCCTGGCATCTAGCACCACTGTTAGGAATCTAGGAGTTCTATTTGATCAAGATATGTCTTTTAGCTCTCACATCAGTCAAGTTTCAAGAACAGCCTACTTTCACCTTCGTAATATATCCAAGATCAGGAATATCCTGTCGCAAAGTGATGCAGAAAAACTAGTTCATGCATTTGTTACCTCCAGACTGGATTATTGTAACTCTCTTTTGTCAGGGTGCTCTGGCAAATCTCTAAAGACTCTTCAACGGGTCCAGAACGCTGCAGCTCGTGTACTGACCAGAACCAGGAAATGGGACCACATTACTCCTGTCCTGGCTTCTCTGCACTGGCTCCCTATACAGTCTAGAATAGAATTCAAGATCCTTCTTCTCACCTACAAAGCTCTAAATGGCCAGGCACCATCTTATCTTAAGGAGCTACTAGTGCCGTACTGTCCCTCGAGAGCGTTGCGGTCCCGGAGTGCAGGCCTGCTGGTGGTACCTACAGTCTCCAAGTGCACTATGGGGGGTAAAGCCTTCAGTTATCGGGCTCCTCTCCTCTGGAACCGCCTTCCAGCCGGGGTCCGGGAGGCAGACACAGTCTGTATTTTTAAGATTAGACTTAAAACTTTCCTTTTTGATAAATCTTATAGTTAGGGCTGGTGCTGGTGTAGACCAGCTCTTAGTTATGCTGCTATAGGCTTAGACTACCGGGGGAACTGGCACCCTGAGCTCCTCTCTCTCTCTCTCTCTCTCTCTCTCTCTCTCTCTCTCTCTCTCTCTCTGCATATACAGTGCATCATATTACTGCATGTATCTATCTATAAATCTCAGTCACTAACCACCTACTTTCCTGGGAGCTCTTGAGCTCCCCTAGGCTCCTCAAGATCGTCGGTTGACGGCTTGCCAGAACAACCCCCACCCCACCACTACCCCCTCCCCACCGGATCGTGGGTTGGCGGCCTGCCAGAACAACCCCCCACACCCCCTCCCCTCCCCACCGGATTGCTGATGGACGGTCTACCTCCCCCCACCCCCTTGCTCTCTATCCCTCTTCCTGCATCTTATCCCATCTCTCCCCCTCTCCCTTTCCAAGCCCGGCGCAGTCTAGTCCTGTGAAGACTGTTTCGTCATGAGCCGGGGATCCGGCCGAAGATTTCTGCCTTTTAATAAGGCAGTTTTTTCTTACCACTGTAACTTTTGCTGCTTTGCTAAAGTGCTCATGATGGATAGGCCGGATCTTTGTAACATAGCAATAAGTAAGGTCTTTTACCTGCTTTTTGTAACATAACAATGAGTAAGGTCTTTTTACCTGCTCTTTTGTAACATAACAATGAGTAAGGTCTTTTTACCTGCTTTATGTAACATAGCAATAAGTAAGGTCTTTTACCTGCTTTTTGTAACATAACAATGAGTAAGGTCTTTTTACCTGCTCTTTTGTAACATAACAATGAGTAAGGTATTTTACCTGCTTCTTGTAAAGTGTCTCGAGATAACACTTGTTATGAGTTGACGCTATACAAATAAAAGTTGATTGATTGATTGATTGATTGATTGATAGAAAGGGTTAATAAATGTGCACACACACACTTCACTCCTGTGTAATGCTGCGTTCAGGTGCTCCTCGGATAAACCCAGTTTATCCCGACTTCAGTGTGTTGGGCAACTTTATATATATATGACTTTATATTGTTACTGTCGTGATGCCTCGTGTTGTCATGTTGATGGAGCATTGACTGTAAATAATCAGATACTAGTTCAAAAAATGCTAAACCTCTGTCGATCCAGCAGAGGGCGCTATTGCACCATTAATATAACACCTGCAGCTGCACCTCTCCTGTTTGAGATCCTCCCTTTGGTTTCTTTCTTTACATTAATATAACACATTAATTTAACCTTTTCCTTACTTAATATCAATGTGTCTGATCTCTCCTTAAATCACATGAACATGAAACAGACTTACACATGCAGCACAACAACCAGCCGTGTAGGCAGCGGGCTGCACTGTCACCTAGCAACAGGACCGCGCAAGCGCAAACGCCTCTTGTGGCCGGGTTCAGGTTATGTTAGCTCCGGCTGCTACTTATCTGTGCAGCGCTTCTGCAAACGTTGTCGCTGGTGAAAAGTTTCGCCCTCATGTTGCTGTTGAAACTAACGCTGCTTCTCACACACACACACACACACACACACACACACACACACACACACACACACACACACACACACACACACACACACACACACACACACACAGGAGCTGTGGACATGCATTAGTGGAGAGGTGTCAGAGTGGGGCTGCTACACAGGGAGCACAGCAGAGCCCAAGTCCCTACCGACTGAGCAGCTGGACACCTTCTTGTAATTGTAATTCTTTTTATACAAACACTTTTTCACATCGACGATGGCTGTATCATTGTGATTTAGGACCGTTACAACATTTATTTGAAATGACACACTCTGCATTTATATTGTGACTCTTTCTATCTCTCCAGCTGATTTTCAAGCTGAGGACTCTGCTCACCTTTATGTTATTTGGTGCAGTATGAAGTGAAGTGAGAAGTATGTCACTAACAGAGCAGGTTCTTTTCTGTCTGCCTTTTCTACCCAACAGGACAACTTCAGATTTGGAGAACAACAGCACACCCTCAGGTATGCAGAGAAGCAGTTTGGTCACACCTGTATACAGAACACTGACCTTACAGCTATTGGTTATGACCACCAGAACCCCCGACTTCCTGCTCGAAACCGTGATGGACACAAGATGTAAGTATTTAGTATTACAGTTATCTAACATACAAATGTATTGTTGCTGTTACCTAAACAGAAAATATGAAACCACTCTAATACAAAATAATATTATTGTCCAAGGTCCTGAAGTTGCTGCAATAAAAATCAAAGAGCTGCAGTGTGGACGCCTTGAAAGAGACTACAGCTGAACTTGACTCACATTTCACAGGGAGAAGCTGCTCCTAATCTTTCTGTCTGCCTGTATCTACATCTGTGCATCATCAGAGCTCAGGTCCATCATAACAAAGCTCCAGGATGGTGAAGAACCCCCCCCCCCCCCAAGCAGCTGAATGTGTAAATAAGTGCCAAAACGTGCTTTTGATTGTATTTGTATAGACTGTCAGTGTTTTTCTAATAAATAACTATTTTATCTTGATCTCTTTAGCTTTTCCTTCTTATTATATTATCCTATTTTATTATTACCTTTGGTATATTCTGCATGACAACGCTCAGGGAGATATTTTGCATTTTCATTGTTCTGCCCAATGGTGATGGCTTGAATCTTGAAACCTGGATAATGTTATATGTAGACATAAATAAGAAGATAGATTTGATTTGATTAATTTATTTTCATGTCATGCACACAAAGTGTCCGACCCTCATGGGCTTATAAGACACCAAAGAATTCAGTTGCAGTGGTTCACATTTACAAATCAAAGCATTACAAAGTTGTCAGCTCCTGTCACAGTTCAGTCTTAAACAACGTGTTCTGTCTTTTTTCTCAGGCTTTACAAACAAAATCTGATATAACAAAGGTTCCTTTTTTAAAACACAACTCAAGTTTTTCATAATCGTCTAGCCAAAAGAAATCAACATCATTTGAAGACATTTCTTTAAAGATAGAACTAAAAATCAGTGGGAGTAATGCACACAATGACTCATTGTTATAACCATTACCAGTACAATTACAGTCACTAAATGCAATCACAACAATAGACTTAAAGTGTCTATTTTATTCAAACAAAAGATTTCAAGGAAGTCAACATACAAACTCAACTTGAAATGGCACAAAAATACCGAAAAGCAAAGCCACCACAGGTGGCAAGTCTGTCAGACACATTTTTTACACAAGGCCAAACACCCTCAAGCCAGGATACTGTCCTCTTAAAGCATCTCTGATTTTCCAGACGCAGCAGCTTTGATTCATAACTCTGTTCCCCTCTCCCAATCATGATGCTGCCATAACACACACTGTCTATATGATGCTGCTCCACTCCGGGCTCCTGCTCGGCACTGACGGAGAGTAAAAGTTTAGGTTGAATCCTGGAATAAAAGGAAAACCGATGTTGAAAAAACGAAAACCTCATACACTGTCAGCATTGCATAAACACAGCGTCATCATGACGTCACTTATTACACATGGTTGCAGACTAGTTCTAATATTGTAATATGATCCCTGCAGATTATTTATAACACATTGAGACGTAAAGTTAGGCTGCTTCATTTCCGGTGTGGTCATCGTTGTGTCACGTTTAGCAGCTTTACCGGCGGGAGCAGAAAGTCAACACAAGTTATGTCTCCGGTTTGCAAACAAATAGATAAATATATCCATCTTACGCTGTCTCCAAAACGTTTATAACCTTACAAACCGATCTACAACTAGAATACATGTAGCCATTTAGCCACAGCCAATAGATATCAAGGTAACAGCTGAAGACACAAAGGTGTACAAAAACGACCTGTCGACCGCAGGTACCGACCCTTTCTGTTAGAAGTTAATGTTGTTGAGTTTCTTATTTGTTGTGTTTTCTTATTTGTTGTTGAGTTTCTTATTTGTTGTGTTTTCTTATTTGTTGTTGTGTTTTCTTATTATTGTGTTTTCTTATTTGTGGTTGTGTTTTCTTATTTGTTGTTGTGTTTTCTTATTTGTTGTTGTGTTTTCTTATTATTGTGTTTTCTTATTTGTTGTTGTGTTTTCTTATTTGTTGTTGTGTTTCTTATTTGTTGTGTTTTCTTATTTGTTGTTGAGTTTCTTATTTGTTGTGTTTTCTTATTTGTTGTTGTGTTTTCTTATTATTGTGTTTTCTTATTTGTGGTTGTGTTTTCTTATTTGTTGTTGTGTTTTCTTATTTGTTGTTGTGTTTTCTTATTATTGTGTTTTCTTATTTGTTGTTGTGTTTTCTTATTTGTTGTTGTGTTTTCTTATTATTGTGTTTTCTTATTTGTTGTGTGTTTTCTTATTTGTTGTTGTGTTTTCTTATTTGTTGTGTTTTCTTATTTGTGGTTGTGTTTTCTTATTATTGTGTTTTCTTATTTGTTGTTGTGTTTTCTTATTTGTTGTTGTGTTTTCTTATTATTGTGTTTTCTTATTTGTTGTGTGTTTTCTTATTTGTTGTTGTGTTTTCTTATTTGTTGTGTTTTCTTATTTGTGGTTGTGTTTTCTTATTATTGTGTTTTCTTATTTGTTGTTGTGTTTTCTTATTTGTTGTTGTGTTTTCTTATTATTGTGTTTTCTTATTTGTTGTTGAGTTTCTTATTTATTGTGTTTTCTTATTTGTTGTTGTGTTTTCTTATTATTGTGTTTTCTTATTTGTGGTTGTGTTTTCTTATTTGTTGTTGTGTTTTCTTATTATTGTGTTTTCTTATTTGTTGTTGTGTTTTCTTATTATTGTGTTTTCTTATTTGTTGTGTTTTCTTATTTGTTGTGTGTTTTCTTATTTGTTGTGTGTTTTTTTATTTGTTGTGTTTTCTTATTTGTTGTTGTGTTTTCTTATTTGTTGTGTTTTCTTATTTGTTGTTGTGTTTTCTTATTATTGTGTTTTCTTATTTGTTGTGTGTTTTCTTATTTGTTGTGTGTTTTTTTATTTGTTGTGTTTTCTTATTTGTTGTTGTGTTTTCTTATTTGTTGTGTTTTCTTATTTCTTATTTATTGTGTTTTCTTATTTGTTGTTGTGTTTTCTTATTTGTTGTGTTTTCTTATTTGTTGTTGTGTTTTCTTATTATTGTGTTTTCTTATTTGTTGTTGTGTTTTCTTATTATTGTGTTTTCTTATTTGTTGTGTTTTCTTATTTGTTGTTGTGTTTTCTTATTATTGTGTTTTCTTATTTGTTGTGTTTTCTTATTTGTTGTTGTGTTTTCTTATTATTGTGTTTTCTTATTTGTTGTTGTGTTTTCTTATTATTGTGTTTTCTTATTTGTTGTGTGTTTTCTTATTTGTTGTGTTTTCTTATTTCTTATTTGTTGTGTTTTCTTATTTGTTGTTGTGTTTTCTTATTTGTTGTGTTTTCTTATTTGTTGTGTGTTTTTTTTATTTGTTGTGTGTTTTCTTATTTGTTGTTGTGTTTTCTTATTTGTTGTTGTGTTTTCTTATTTGTTGTGTTTTCTTATTTGTTGTTGTGTTTTCTTATTTGTTGTTGTGTTTTCTTATTTGTTGTGTGTTTTCTTATTTGTTGTGTTTTCTTATTTCTTATTTGTTGTGTTTTCTTATTTGTTGTTGTGTTTTCTTATTTGTTGTGTTTTCTTATTTGTTGTGTGTTTTTTTTATTTGTTGTGTGTTTTCTTATTTGTTGTTGTGTTTTCTTATTTGTTGTGTGTTTTCTTATTTGTTGTGTGTTTTCTTATTTGTGGTTGTGTTTTTTTTATTTGTTGTGTGTTTTCTTATTTGTTGTTGTGTTTTCTTATTTGTTGTTGTGTTTTCTTATTTGTTGTGTGTTTTCTTATTTGTTGTGTGTTTTTTTTATTTGTTGTGTGTTTTCTTATTTGTTGTTGTGTTTTCTTATTTGTGGTTGTGTTTTCTTATTTGTTGTGTGTTTTCTTATTTGTTGTTGTGTTTTCTTATTTGTGGTTGTGTTTTCTTATTTGTTGTGTGTTTTCTTATTTGTTGTTGTGTTTTCTTATTTGTGGTTGTGTTTTCTTATTTGTGGTTGTGTTTTCTTATTTGTTGTGTGTTTTCTTATTTGTTGTTGTGTTTTCTTATTTGTTGTGTGTTTTTTTATTTGTTGTTGTGTTTTCTTATTTGTGGTTGTGTTTTCTTATTTGTGGTTGTGTTTTCTTATTTGTTGTGTGTTTTTTTATTTGTTGTTGTGTTTTCTTATTTGTGGTTGTGTTTTCTTATTTGTTGTGTGTTTTCTTATTTGTTGTTGTGTTTTCTTATTTGTTGTTGTGTTTTCTTATTTGTTGTGTTTTCTTATTTGTGGTTGTGTTTTCTTATTTGTTGTGTGTTTTCTTATTTGTTGTTCCACCGTACTTACTGCTTCTTTTTTATTCTTTCTTCGTTATTCATTCCTCATTGTTTGTCATTTCTCTCAAATATATTGTTGTTTTTATCGAACAATTCTTAAAGAAATAAAGCTAAACAAAAACAAAAATACTAGTAATAATAGCGTACTGTCCTTCCGTTTTGATCTGACGTTTATTTTGAAGGATCTAACGGAAGCTGTGTCGTCGCATTCCGGCCAGCTTCTCCCTGACGTCACCAAGAAGGAGGAAGTCCTTGTGCACCGGCGAAGTAGCCGCCCAAAGACAAATAATACTTTAATAACACCTTGATAAGGTATAAAACCGAGTATGGACCCGGATAGATCACCTCAGACGGCAGGTGAGCGGTACATTATTCTACTTTTTAAACCTCTGGGTTACTTAAGGAGAAGTCAAACAAACAGTGTTTCCGTGTTTATTAAAATAAGTGCGAAGTTAGCAAACTGTTTTTTTTTACCGACTGAACCGGAATCGGACCCGTTTCACTGCTTTTCTGCGATGACAGGGAAGATAAGTAATACCTCAGGTGATTTCAGGTACTTCTTACGTTGTTATTACCTGAGTCTTACGTCTATGTTCCCTCAGAGTTATAACATGTGACCGCTTCAGGTGAAGCTGCATCGTTAGCACTGCGGGCTAACTTTAAAGTACAAAGTTAGTATTTGGGAAAAGTTTCTTTTTATGTCCCAAATGTTAAATTATCAATTTAAAAACACGTATAACGATGTAATAACCATCTGAATAAATAATTAAAGACCACACTTAAACATTTAAAGAATAAACGTTGAATATATGATTCAAAAGAGGAATTTTAATTCAATTTTAAAAACTTTATTTGTCCCCGGGGGGAAAACAAAGACACACAAATAAAATAACAACAGTGCAGGTAGATGAAACATTTTAACCTAAATATAAAGTGTCAATTTAAATACAACTTAAAGCTTAAACTTAACTTAAAATACTAAATATAAAAAGAGTAGATATAAGTGGACAGTGATCGGACTACCAGATGTAAACAGAACTATGTGCAGTAAATGATAAATAAATATATATATATACAGAGCTATGTGCAGTAAATGATAAATAAATATATATATACAGAACTATGTGCAGTAAATGATAAATAAATATATATATACAGAGCTATGTGCAGTAAACGAGAAATAAATATATATATACAGAGCTATGTGCAGTAAATGATAAATAAATATATATATACAGAACTATGTGCAGTAAATGATAAATAAATATATATATACAGAGCTATGTGCAGTAAATGATAAATAAATATATATATACAGAACTATGTGCAAGTAGGCAAAACTAAATGATAAGTTATTAAGGTGCATGTTGAATAATGGAACAACAGAACTAATATAAACAATATAACTGTAAAGGTACAAATGAGATAAATAAAGTGACCGTAGTGCAAAGATGGATAAGAAACATCAGGAATAAAGTAACCAGAACTGTATGAATACTGAAATAAAATGGATAGAATAAAGTGATGTAGTGCATGATAGTGCGTGATGATTTTAGATTTAGACTTAAACAGCCATCATTTTAATCATGTCAATGTAATGACAGCAGCCCGCCATAACCCTGAACCAGATGAGGAGACCAGAAAGGCGGCCGCCGCAGCAGCAGCAGCAGCCAAGGTGGCTAACCGTCTGCCTGAAATCCGCCTGGTGATGTTGGGCTGGAGATGGCCGGGGAAGAGCCTGACAGGAAACACCATCATCGGCCGAGAGGAGTTTCGCTTGGAGCGAGCGGCTGAGTTCTGCGTGAAGAGACAGACAGAGGTGCTGGAGCGGCAGGTGACTGTGGTGGACACTCCCGGCTGGTTCTCTGCCCAGGATACCCCACCTTCCTACAAACAGGAGATAGTGAGGGGAGCGTCTCTTTGCGCTCCAGGTCCACACGCCTTCCTGCTGGTCATCCCTGTGGGCATGTTCACAGAGGTGGACCGGGCTCGCATCGAGGAGCACGTCTCCCTCTTTGGCGAGCGAGTGTGGAAGCATACGATCGTGGTTTTCAGCTGGGCAGAGGTGCTGAGGAGCATTTCAATCGAGAGATACATTCGCAGGGAGGGCAAGGAGTTGCAGTGGGTGCTGGAAAAGTGCAAGAGACGGTACTTTGTTATCAACAACTGCATATTTGGGGAGCATCCGCAGGTTGGACGCTTGCTGGAGAAAGTGGAAAAGATGGTGGCGGAGGAGGGAGGCTACTACAACGCAGATGAGGTGGAGCAAGAGAAGAAAGCTCAGGATGACAACCAGAATCAAGCCCGGGAGGGACGGGAGCTGGGGGCGCGGCCCAAACAGAACTCTGGGCTGAGTTTGTCCAAAGCAATGGAGGTGGACCCGCTTTCAAGTGAGTAATGAATTAGTGTGTGTGTGAGAGTTTAGATTGGCTAGAATCAAAACTCTGTGTGAACTTTGTCTTCCTTTAGTGCTTTGCAGAAAACTCCTGATATTTCCAGGAGGAGATGCATGTGTAAACGCAAACAGTCACATTTTTCTCACAGACTTTATTCAGAGTTTCTCCTGCCAGGTGAGAACGCAGCAGGATATTCTCTGGAGAATTCACCTCGAGCGAGCGGGAGGGGGTGCATAGACTGTATGCACATGACCACTGTGACCTCTGTGCACGTGATTAAACTGCTGCATTACGTTGTATAATGGATTATCATCTGACTCTCCAGCTCTCAGCTCTACCAAACCAATTTTAGCAGCTAGCTTTCCTGGTGTCCTGATGAATTTAGGCGATTTCTAAAGCTGGTCTACAGGAATATATTTTCCTCACAAATTGATTTTTTAGTCACTTTGAGTCCGTAGACGTAAGTTTAAAACACATGACAGACATATTATGGAGTAATAATAATTAAACAGAGACAAAGAAAACAATCTCAAGAAGAAATAATCTAAGAGAAGCAGGAAGTATTTATGAATAATAGTTGTCTCTGTCTTCCTGGTCCAGTGTTCACTCTCCTTCTGGCTGTTTTTGGTTTCCACTAACTCCTGGGAAAAAGACATGTCCCTTATTTGGCTGCAAAAGGCTCCGATGGTTCCTCCAACTGACTGCTTGACTTTGTGTCCGAGCTCAAAGTGACTAGAAACGACGCTATGATGGGGGTGACAGGGACTCAAAACAGTAGCGCTGTGGGCCGACGGGGCTGCATAACTTACAGCTCTGAGTAACTGAGGAGGGCGACTGAAGAGATAAATGAAAGGTTATGGGAATGTCACTCTGATTCATCCAGCTCACACATAATATTTCAAGGCACTCTAAAATAATTAAATAAATAATTCTAAGCTTTCGTTCTCGTTGTTGCTCCTTAGTGCGAGGCAGCAGTGCAGGGATATTGGATTGCAGGAAATACAAAACAAAACTGTAACTCACAAAAAACGGTCGTCACACCCTGCTCGATCTGGAGCACCTGGACTCATTGCTCCACCCAGGATATAAAAACACAGCTTCCTGTGCCACTCTCTCTCTCTCTCTCGCTCGCTCTCTCTCGTGTGCATTTCTTGCCTTAGTTCTTTATGTTAGCACACGCCACACAATCCAGAGCATTCAGGAGCAGAATCTAAAGTTAGAAGGAGGACATACTGGCTGCTGCATTGTTGTCAGAGAAGCCAGCACTTCAACATGTTTCCTTAATGATCAGATAGTAAGATACCTTTATCATCTCAGTCAGTAGATATCTTACAGATTGCTCCTTTAAGATAATGCATGTATTTCAGTATTGAGACCGTTTAATAATACCATGTCTTTAATTGTAGATTAACAGGACTCACCTGGCTGACGGACTCTCTGAACCACATCTAAGGGAACCTCTGCCTTCTTGTACTGATCGATGGCAGCGCCTGTTTGTTCGACGAGGTGAAAAAATAAAAAAGGGTTATGAGCTGACATTTGCTGAATGTACAAAGTGGTGTGATTAATTGTATTTATTTTTTCAATCAGACATGTTTCTTAGTGTTTTTAGTTGTGTGTCTTCTTCATGATGCTGTCCCTTCACTTTGATGACATATGAGGCCTTTTTTTTTCATGCTGCGTAAAACGAGACAAGACTTTTGTAATTTATTGTGATTTTATTTTCTTCGGTTTGTGATTATAGCATTTTGATGGTTGTTTTAGGGGACAGATGGCAAAGACTGTTACATATGTATGTGTTGTATTCGGCTCCGTCTGTACACTTCTTAGTCGAGGGGGGGGGGGGGGGGGGGGGCATGTTGGACACAAATAGCAACGATTCAACACTAAATCGGATGTTCTGTCGATGACTGCAAAGGGAATATGTTGTTGTGAGTGATTCCCATGTTTTGTGACCAAACTGTTGATCATTCTCATTCGCTGTAATACTTATCTCTACACTCTCACAGTACAATTTTAAAGCACTTAAACAGTGACTGATTTTTAATTTTCCTGCGTCCTTCCTCGTCCAGCTCATGCTGACCTCTGAGCGGTTTGTGTGAGCGTGACAGACTGATGTATTTTGTGCGGTAGCATGTAGAGCTGCGGTGATAATCCAGTCGCCGTTTAAATCCTTTAGTCAAATGAAATCTGCTTTTCTTTCCTGTGTTGATGCTCTGATTG
Source organism: Labrus mixtus (assembly GCF_963584025.1). Lineage (NCBI taxonomy): Eukaryota > Metazoa > Chordata > Actinopteri > Labriformes > Labridae > Labrus > Labrus mixtus. The sequence goes on along the minus strand of NC_083630.1, from coordinate 24,667,224 downwards.
TAAATTAAATATACTCCCAAGAATCCCTCTTTGTCCTTTTGCTCTGTAACTGGTTTTAATTTCAATATTTCCCTGCATCATATACAGAGGCGCTGCTTGTCAACTGGCAAGAGCAGGCTCCGGCTTGGGGCGCCAGTCCAGTAGGGGACAAACTTTAAACCACAGCAGTGATGCTCTGAATGTACAAGGTTTGCAAAAGATAGATAACTTAGATAATAAACCCTAACTTAGATAAATCCCTAAGAAAAACAAAGTTTGTCAATGAAATGCACAGAAGGAAAATGAAAAGGAATGATCTGTGGAAAAAACGGTTATTAGATAGGACAGCTAGGAGGAGAGAGTGGGGGGCAGCAAAGGGCCTAGGTCAGATGCAAACCCACTGCGATGAGGACTATGGCCTCTGTACATGGGGCATGCGTCATGAGCACTAGAGCAGCCTTTCCCAAACTTAAGACTACCGCGGCCCACTTTGAAATACAAAATTACGCCGTGGCCCGTTATAAAATAAAAATGATGACTACAGCTTTAACTTTCAGTCAGGGTAAAATATTGGACATGACAACATGATATTATGGCAGGAGAGACATAAACGTTTACTAAACATTATGTCCATGAATAGTCAGCTTATCTTATCCCATAATGGATGTGTAATCCCTCCAGTGAGCTCTGGGTCTCCTCCCAGTTGGACGTGCCTGGAAGACCTCCAAAGGGAGGCGTCCAGGAGGCTTGTGAAAAAAGTGTGAAACCAACAACTTGTCAGAGAGCATGGCCTATAAATGGGTTGCGCCATGCTTACAGATTATTTATCATAAAGCATACTAGAGCAGTAAAACCTTAATTATCAAAGGACATAACGTTTCCATGGATCATTATATTTGTTATAACCTCAAAGCATGCAACAACCTCACCTGTCTGTTTTGTTATGTGCAGTTCGCCTTTTGACCACTAGACGGCAGTGAACACATGACGCTGCAGCAGCATCAGCCTGAAGAAACCTAGAACGTTGTCTTTGTGTTTCTTATCTCATGGAGGAGGCAGAAGACGGAGAGGATGGACTTTTCTCATCGTTTGTAGAAGGACTAGGGACACATGTTAGTGTTAGAGAAACATGGTGATGTGGATTTTACATAATATGTGACCTTTGACCTTTGGGGGGAGTTTGACTTGCAGAATGAGCACGTTCAGCTACCTGTCAGAAAAAAACTGCAGCTTTTTGTGCTTTACTTAAATGAATACTGATTAATTATCATAATAAATAGTTTGAGTATGAAATATGTTTCTAAGGTTCTTTGCAATAGTGTCGCATGTCTGCTCCAATGGACAAAAAAAACAAACTGCAGTTATAAACAGGAAGAGGAAGCAGCAGTAACATCCAGAGGATTTCTTTGTATTTAACAAACGTTTATTATTTGAAAAGTAATCAAAACAACAGCAGTCACAGAAATTACAGACAGCTTCGATACTGTGTGATTTTGAGTGATAGTCGTAAGATAAAACCGTATTACAGGTTTGTTGTTGGTGTGTTTATTGAGCCACTACGGTGCTTAACGTCGTCTAAAATACCGTTAGAGAGGGAGTGAAGGTGATTAGTGAAGTCGAGTGCTAAAAGGTCGACTTAAGTCAAAGTGTTCCAGCTTTGACCTTTTCTCTGACTGCGTTTGGAGAGTGGTCATAAAAACACTTGCAGTTTCAGGTGCGAGTGTACAACAAGCAGATGTTCCAAGAAGAGACACCAATCTATCAGTGTTTAAAAAATAAACCCCCCCCCCCCCCTAAAATAGCCCTCAACAGAGTTTAACATGGGTTATACAGTAGAGTTTGCAAAGCAGGGGTTAGTACCTGCTGTGGTTCTTTGGATGTGTAAATAAGATTTTATTCAGAGGTCGAAATGGAAATTCAGGCTGAACAGTCATCTCTAACTGAATGGAAACTCACTTTGCTGCAGAAAGAACAGCAGATTTCACCAACTGTTAGCTCATGAATAAAGCAAATGTTAGCTCCATGGTGTCGATGAAATGCTCTTAAATGTTCCCATGAGGGCTGCATGGATGATATGATCCGAAAGAACTCAGTATTTTTTAGAAACTTGAACTTAGCTTCTTGAAAATAAAGTTTTCAAAAATACGTTTTCATTTTTGATAATGACACATTGTTTTGGCAGACGTAACGCTGTCTCAGGTAACAGGAATCACAGATTGGACTCTACTGTATTCACAAAGATTTAGAGTAACAGGCTGCAGCTTTTAAAAAACACAAACTGCTGTTCTGATGTTATTATCAGGACTCACAAAGACTCTTCTAACTTTGTCGTTTTCAGTCATATCACACTTCTGCAAAGTGTCTGTGTGGAAAAGTCAGTGCAGCCTGCTTTAGCATTGAAAATAATGATGCTTTCAACCCATTTCCCCAAGAGGCGACTGTTTCCTACACGTTTGATTTGAAGACAGAGGCGTCAACAGGTTGAGTAGGATCCTCGTCTTTAAAGAATATGGAAACACTTTCATAACATGATGAGGATATTATCTCTAAGAGGGAGCAATGCCTTGCTTTTTTAAAGGCTTTATATGTGATTTTTTGATCCAGTAGATGTCGCCCTTGAGCACCAGCATGAAACCAAAACAACTCGCGCTGCATTGTTGTGTTAGCATGCTAATGCTAGCGATCTTTATTCTGCTCGTATCTTCACACTGCATGTAAATTTACCTGAAATGAGCGTGATCTAGAAACACAGTTAAGCAGTGAGTACAGTATGTTATTCTTCTTTTCTCTAGTCCCTCAATTAAACAACTTTTATACACGAGGGGAGGAGTCAGCCGGCCGTCCGGGCGATGTAAACAAAGTGAAGATAGGACTCTGAAAACTCTGAAAACATCACAGACAGTGGGACTCGGGTGTTACACCCATTGTAGACAGTCATGACTCACAGAGTTATTTTCAGAGGAGATACTTGATTTCTACATTTAAGTGTGAAAAATCACAAATAAAGACTTTAAACTATCTTGTGAACAGTTGGCTTCGTTTTGTAGAGTGTGACACTCACACAACACTAGGCTGGATGAACCAGCTTCTGGACTGACCAAGCGGCAACCTCTTACGGTCTTGCAAAATGAAGCCGATGCGGAAGTGTAAAATCCTGCAGTCTGTCGAGTGTCCACTTGAGGCTGACTGCAGGAAGTCACATACACACCACATTCAAAAAAAGCCTGTTGTTAGAGCAGAGATTAACATGTTTACAGCCTGGTACAAAAACGGGGGGAATTAAAAAAAAAAAAAGGCTCCTTTTTGATTTCATGAAGTGGTAAATATCATAACCTGTAAAGTAATATAGCGACGTCTAACATGTGGTGGATGTCTGCGTGGCTGCTGAGGTGAAGTTAAAGGTCGAGGTAAGTCAATGTAGCTCACTCAGCTGCGTGTTAGTCTTTGGTCTCGATGTGATGACGACGACGTGTGAACAAAACAAAATCCAGATGATTATTATTAGAATGTATTTTCAGTATCAAACTGAACAGACGGCATATTGCACTCTTTATTTTGTCAGTAGATTTCCAGGATGCTGATGGCGTCTGAAGAACGTCTACAATCATTGGTGTGAAAACACGGCGTCTGCCGTGTGACAGTGAGGATAACGAGGATTTGAAGTGAATCCGTCAGAGGCCGTGCGGGTCGATCGGTGACAGTTTGATGATTTGTACAGTTTTCACATTTGAGTAAAAAAGTAGAGAAAAAAAGGCCACTCATAAAAAATAAAAAAAGTTTTTCATCTGTGCTATAATGCTTATTTAAAAAAAAGAAGAAGTTTGTCATGAATTACCTGAATCTGCAAATGTTTTCGTTTGGTATATACATGAAAGTGTCGACACCGATGAGCCAATCATAACGTTAACACGGACTAGCCAATGGTTATGCTGGCAACAGACTGGGAAAAGGAAATCACACCGTAAAATGGAGGAAAACTCCGACCGTACCAGTGTGTCTTCTGGCTCACACAAACCGTATCACCACACCTCAGATTCAAATCATTAAGAATCAACCGTGCAGAGCCAGCTCAAACATATCCCTTATCCAAAAACTACACACACACACACACACACACACACACACACACACACACACACACACACACACACACACACACACACACACACACTCGCATCACTTACACTTAAGAAAATATATTCAGCATACACACTCACAAGCGCCTGTCTTGTCGTTTTGCATTAGTACCACATGTCAAATGAGAGAATCAAATGTGCTTGGAAAATAAAAATGTGCAAATTCTAATCAAGGACAAAATGAAACGGCAGTCATGAAAAAAAAAACTGCTTAAGTAAAAAAAAAAAAAAAAAGGATTAAAACAACAAAATGTTTTCAATGATTCAAAGAATCAAACAATGAACCAGTCAAAAAGAGCAGAGTGCCCATCACCCGTTAAAAAACATTATGGAGGCCGTAAGCGGACATGCATCCAAACGTTTTGATTACTCCACCTTCCTGTTTGTTTGCTCACGTTCTCAACTTGTTTATCTTGACATTTCGGGAAGACAAAGCTGGTTTTTCCTTTATAATAGATACTTTTAAATTATTGTCTCGAGATATCAAAGTTTTACTTCTCTTGATAATGAGACAATTTTCTGCCGATCCAAACAAAGCAGGAGGCTGGTCACTGCAGCTGTTTTCACATCTGCACTCCTGAAAATATCTGGATCATTTCAGCCGTGGACACACACGATGTATTGACTCTAATCACAGGATATAAACCATCACCAGCCCCTCCCACCTGCTGGAGGGGAATTCTCCTGATAATATCCTGCTGTGTTCTCACATCAGCTCACTCGGACTTGCTGCGGACAAAATACTAGAAGTCTGGCAGGAGAAACTCCGGGGGAAGTCTGAGTCTGTTTGGTCTCACACATACCTCCTGGAAATGTAAGTTTTCTGCAGGTGTGAAAACCCTACAGTATGTGATAGGACAGACCACAACATGCCATGTTGCTGTTATCCAAATTAATAAAGTTTTGTCAATAAATAAGTTGAGGTCTCCTGGACATGACTTGCTATCATGGAGAAATGGAGTAAATAAAAATGTAAGGATGTATGTCTGCTCGAGGCTTCCCCTGAAAACAAAAAAAGAAACATCTTACACTTTCCTTTTTCAGAAAAAGAAACCGGTCAAACGTCACACACGTACTGAGTGTGCTGAGCTTTTTTTTCTCACCAAGCTGCTATCGATTGCGGTGACTGGAGCTCAGCTGGCGGCATATCACACTTCTGCAAAACTCTGTGTGCAGAGCCGGCAGTGGAAAAGTCAATTAAGCCCGCGATGGCATTGAAAAAGCAATACCGATGGTCTGTACGGATTAGATGTGCCGACCTCTGTGAAAAACAACGACGAGAAGTGAAAGCAAAAGAAGTGGAAACCTGATGGATACACAAAGGCCTATACAGTTTAACCCCACCGACAGTAAAAGTGGAAATCTCTGTTCACATACTCTGCATTGTTTCTTAAAATATATATGGTATAATCCACCACCTCAGACACACCACAATCCAGTCAAGGCAGTCAGACTGTACAATCCCTCCATGGCAACGCGATTGGAGCCAACGCCGTCTGAGTCCATGACGTCAGTGTTGGACCTCCCTCTGTTCCCTGTCGCTCAACAGTGGGCGTGTCTGGGATCAGGCTCTTCTCATGTCGCTGCCTCAGTTCCTCAATCGTGTCTTTTAGTCTTTTTTGTGTACACTGAGCGTCCTCCACCAAAAAGCAGATCCTGGAGGTCTTCTCTTGAGACGTCCGGGAGGAAAGAGAGCCGGCACTGAAAGGGGCGGGTGGGGTGGGTGGGTGGGGGGGCTACGAGGGATGCAGACGCCCCCTCCTCACTCAGCACTGCTCGGACTCAATGAAGCCCTCCTTCTCCTGACCCACCGGCTCCACCTCCGCGTAGGCCGGGTGGCCCGAGCCCCGGCGAAACTTCATGGCCGGCCACCTGCTCGGGCGTCTCTGCAAAGTTGGACAGGAGAGGAGAGGCATGAGGAAAGTGTTTCTCACATGTTCTGGTTGGACTCATCGTCCATCTTTATATACAGTCAATGTCTGAAGTCACTCCCTCTTCACTATAAGGTGCACTATATAGAGGAGAAGACACCATTTTGTGGTTGATGCACGAGTCGTTTTTTGGGGAATATTTTCAGCTGTGATGTTTAAGACTCGACATGATCAATGCACCGGTTTGCCTGATGTTCACGATGCATGGAACTTAACTTCAGGCTGTGCAATCAACATCAGAGAGTCTCTGTAATATAATTTACAAACAGTCTGTATTTCATCATGTTAGCACCCATACAAAGTGAAAAACAAAACAAAAACACTAAATCATAATCACCATGTGTACAACCTCTCCTATACTGTCCTCCATGTTTTTCTTTGTCCTGTTTGCTCATTTACTTATTTTGTCTCTCTTTCTAATTCATTCATTTTTATTTACTGACCCTTTTCCTTTTGTTGTTTGTTTGTTTTGTTTGTTTGTTTTTGTCTAAATCTGCTTGCAAAACTATATCGTACCACAGTTCCCTTCTTTTTTTTTAATCTCTTTTTTTTTTATTGTGTGAGTGTGTGTATGCACGTTTTGGTGAATCAACATCAGAGAGTCTCTGTGACTGACGACGACCTTGTGATACGAGAACATCTTTGAACACGTTTTGTTTTTTCAAAGATGTTTGAGCTCCATGCGTCGTATCACACTCTGCAGCAAACAGCACCGACACCTCGACCAGGGGAATTTCATTTCACTTATTAAGAAAGACTGTGCACCAAGTTTCATCATCTTCATGCATATGCATGAGTCAGGAATTAGAGGATGAAACACACTGAGCTGCTGTGTGTTTGTACAGATAGCCGTTCTTGGCATCACACTTTGCGTTTTTAGAAGTCAGTTTGTCCGAGTAAATAACCGACTTCTCGTGCACATTTCAGTTCAGAAGCTTTCTTCAGTCAAACGTTGGAGCTGTCAGTCTCTAAAGCTCCATCTCCTCTCACCTCGATGAGGAAGAGGCTGGGGGCCGAGGTCGGGTGATGGTAGATGTACACGGTGACCAGCACGCCGACAACCATGATGAGTACCACCAGGAGGATGCCGAGGATCAGACCGATGTGCAGAGGGTGTGACCCTGGCATCCTGTCTGCAGCGCTGTCTGCAGGCATCACTGAAAAAACAACACACACACAAAAAATGACAATTTAATTGATTTATTTCACACTTGCAGGATTGCAATGACCATATAAGGTAATTAGGATATCCTATGATACAACCTATTTCACTGCAGCTTTAGCATGCTTTTTTGTCTTTGTCAGGAGGGGTGCAAGTTAGCTTTCAAGCCAATCCTGGATCATTGACACCGATGTCCTTTAATGTCAGTCATTGTAAACAAAGAGCTGGTGTGTTTAACTAAAAAAACTCTTCAAAGAGAGCCGGTGAAATGCTGATGTAAGTCTTGGACATTTGTTTCCTTGAGCTGCTGTTTACTTTCCGTTCGTTGCTACATAAATCATTAAGTGTGTTAAGACAGTGTTTATACAAACGGCTGAAATGCAGAGATACTTAGGCAAGAACATAAAAAGGATTTCTTATTTTCTGCTGTTCATGAGTTGGCCAGCAGGGGGCACTCATCATTCAGCAATACCTTCCATTCTTTTTCTGCAAATTGAGCCTTAACATATACATTGCATGTTTTTTTTTAAAGCTCAGACTTTTGCTAAACATCATCACATTGACTGAGAGAACAGACACCAAACAGAGACACTTCACTCCTTCACCGATGCAACGTTTGAAAATAGAAATGTCCAACACTCTGGGATCACACTCGGGGTTAGGGTTAACGCTGGGTCTTAAGCACTCTGTGGCAGGAGCGTCTTGGGTTCTGTTTAGGTATTCATGAGCAGTTCTTTTTTCTCTCCTGCAAGTACAAATAATCCTAAACCAAGGTTAGAAGCACATGTTCCTGATAGGAGGTGAGAACAGGCCGATAGGTGCAGATAAGAGTCCAGTTGTCCAGTCGTGTCAATGCAAACTGAAGAGGCTGTGTACAGTGACTACATAACAAGTCTGTCCTTCACCGCGTCTTTAAAGGCATCAGTCATCTTTGAAGTGCTTCTTCAGATACATAGTGGAGCCTCAAGTCGACCCAGCAGGTGCTTTTTTTCTATTGAAGATGAAGCGAGCGTCCTTTAAGCTAATATCTGTTTTCATCTACTGAGGCACATTTCCCAACTCTCAAAACAAGAGAAGCATCACCAGCAATCTGTCAGCTGGAAGAACTAATCAGATAAGAAACTGTTCTGAGATTTAAAGCAGGTTCAAGCCCAGATCTATGCACAGATTTCATCTTCTCTGCCCCCCCCCCCCCCCACCGACAACCTCCTCCCTGCCTTTAATTAGCAGCTACAGCCACCGCCGAGCCTGTCAGCCAACCAGACGCTCCCTCCTCCTGGCTCCCCGCCTCATTGATTCCCAGCTCACAGAATAGCCGGGTGGTAATCAAACCTGTCCAATGCATGTGGGCAGTCGCTGTGAACGCCTGCTCGTGTAATTCAGTGCTGAATGGATTCCAAATATGGATGATTGGTCGTGCTGAAACATCCTCTGCAATGGTTTCACACTAAACTAACAATAAAAACTGAACAAAGCCATCTCCATAACCCAGCTGACAAACTGATTCCAAGATGCAACTGTACATATCCACTGAGAATAAAATCAACCTGACAGAGAAAAAGAACATTATGACTTTCTCAATGAAAAAAAAAACATTCAGGGGGAAGCTGAAGTGTTTTTCTTGTGTTTCTTTCTGTCAGAGTTCGAGAGCTGTCGAGGTCTAGCTGAAGCCTAAACAATGCGACAGGCTGTTAGTCTGTGGTGTTGGTAGGTGAAGCAGGGGGCATGAGACTGACAAGGATGCTGCAGACACAATGAGAAATCAAACTAAATAAAATATGCAGCAGGATGCTCGTAGTGAAGACGGGTCAATCTGTATCTGAAAGAGCTCAAAGACCGATGTGGACTCTTTCTAAGCTCCACATTTGAACATTTTAAGGCTTCAGGATATCATTTAAAATACTGTCAAGACAAAATTGAAGTCTTAAATCTATTTTCCCTGATTTATTTCATCCATTTTTTTTCCCGACATGACCGCTAGGCTAACGGCGCCCCCACTTTCAAATGTTAGTCCAACTGAAATCGTACCAGGCTTTCTGCACACGCTCTACAGGATCCATGCTGGACTTTGAACATCAAGTCCAACAGCTAACGAGTAGCATAGCACAAGTCTTGTTGTGGTCTGCCTTCAGGTATCACTATCAGCAGGAAGGATACCGTGCAGTATGTGCACCGTCATACAGCCAGGCAAATGGTGAAGCAGAAGAAGGTCAAGCAGTAACTAGTTGAAAGGAAGCATATCACCACCTACTGTAGACGAGTCAGACATACTTCTGTCGATACATCGATTCTCCCTCAGTGCTTTAATACTGGGACAAGGACAGCTGTCTCATTAAATCTCTGTAACCCTAACTGTAACTAACTGTGCATGCAGCTAAATGTACTATGTACTATTGCCTGCACATTTCCCAGCATTCATTCTCCATTAGCTTTGTTTGTCTGCCTGCTAGAAGCTGAGGAGACTAAACACTAATGGACAGCAGAGCGCTTCAACAGTAAACACAACAGGAGGAGGACTAATGAGACTGGGCCAAGTTCTCGTGCTTACAGCTTTTCATCAGCGCTAACAGAAGAGCTGAACATGGCTAATGGGGGTTTCTGGAAAGCTAACAATGCCAACTGAGCGTGCCTATAACTCAAACTCTTTGTGAAAAGACCCTGAGGTGTTGAGTAGAAACTCCAGAGAAAGAAAATGACGTGGCCTCAACACCTCCTACCAAGGTCAAGGTAAAAAAGAAAGCCCCATGTTATGACTTATTTTGGAGCCAAACGGGTGAAAAACATCCAGCCTCATGTCCATTTTTAAGCCGATATAATAGTTTTAGTAAGTACTCGATTCTGTGAAAAGTAAAAGTAGCATGCTTTATACATCTGTCTGTCCCCTCCTGGTGCATGCCTCGGAAAATGATTACCGTTCACCTTGACTTACATTAAAGCCAGGTATGGGGGGTGTGAAGAAAAGGTTAAATGCATGAAATAAGATCGCATGCAGAGCGATATCATGACCGCTGGAGGTGGCGGCCTGAGCGCACCGAGTGATGGAAGTATGATAGAAGCGTCTGATTTCCATTTCCTCTCAAGCAGCAGAATGAAGCGTTTGAAAAGCTATCTCTGAAAAGTCATGGAGATGGAAGTCGTTTCAGAGTCGACATGTGTTTTGCATAAATTTGCATGTGAAGCATGTTGCATTTAGTTCAAAAGAAATGTTGGTTTCTGGCAGCTGTAAACATATTTACCACCAGCACAGAACTGTTCATGTATAGATACTTTTCACAGTAAGCTCTGCATCCTGTCACTAGAAAGGTATTTTCACTACATGTTCTCTTTAGCTGCAGTTATCAGGGTGTGTTTGAAGTCATTTATGTGGCTTAAACATTTATTTTCCTGGGAGCTCCTGAGCTCTCATGTCTCGTAGGTTCTTCAGGGATTGTTGGTGGGGACGGTCTGCTGCAAAGCTGCATTGTCCCGGCAGCAGAGGTCGAGCTCCCGAGTAGAGGGAGCTCCCCCAACCTGATCTGGCACTACTACCACCTGACATAAATCCTCCTTAAAAGACCAGAAAGCAACCCGGGGACAAACACCTCAGTGGTAAGAAAACACAAGAGGCGGTCAAAGAAGCAGACAGAGCGGCAAAAACAAAAGAAAGTAAAAGGCAAAGTTTATCTGCAGCCATGGCAACAGCAGTTAACGGACGCCTCCGTTGTGGGAGATGGGGGGACCTACCTTGGTTGTCTCTGAGATGCAGGGCGATCTTGGTATCATCTGTGAGGAGACAGAGAGAGAAAGACATTCAGACACATTATTCAACATTTCTCTTTTGAAGCCCTCACAATGTAAATAATTCCCTGCAGGAATGAAGCTTCTTTCATTAGTGGCTCGTTTTCCTTTCAACATGAAATTGAACAACACTTTCAATTGGATTAAAAATTAATGCCCTGAATATAATGGTCCAGCATGCATAATTCAGCACGTAGAAAAAGCTGTCTGGGGTTAACTACACATGTGAAATATGGAAATGTGCCGTGACCCAGTTCTCCTCCAAGGCTAGCAGGCTGCGTTTACACACAGCATAGGATTCACATTATGCAAATGCAGCACATACAGCAGCAGATACATTTCACTGCACTGTGATATTCAAAGAGGAGTTTCCTTTTTCAATTCACAAAAAGAGCCGACGCAGCACCATGTAGGCGTCTGAAATGAATCATTAAATGACTTATCATACTGTAAGTGACAGCCCTAAAAACCAGTGAGGGTCATGAATATGTATCACAGAGGAGACGACTTTAAGTCTCCCCGCGCCGCCAGAGGAAGAACACAAAGCGACTGTCTGGGTCTGTTTATATCACAAATATATGGATAAACATTTGAGAACAAGAATGCAAGCCACAAGTTTTCTAGACTGCCTCTCTTTCCTCTTATGAACACAGACATGTGACTAAAGCCTGGATCACACTGCAGGATAACCGGGCCGATTTGAGGTTCGATTCCTCCTTCCCGATATTGGTGGGGAAGGGACCAGATTCTCTTGTAGTGTAAGTGGTATAAAGATCCCCGATCTGCTTTGCGAGCGCCGGGGACGCCCTGATTTATTTCAAACATGTTTGATATTTAGAATTTAAAATCTTGATGATTGGGGCGCTGGTGGCGCAGTGGTTGGTGCCACCCAGGTTTGAATCCCACCAGTGGCTCCTTTCCCGCACTCTCTCTCTCTCCCTGATTTCCGACTCTGTCCACTGTCCTGTCTCTCCATTAAAGGCACAAAAAAAGCCCACAAATAAATCTTGATGATTACGTCATGAAAGGGTCTGGCAGAAGCCGTGTGTGACTACAATAACCACGGGAGACGAGGGAGGCCAGCGGCAGGACGCAACCCGCACAGGTGCGCCGGACAACTAGAATATAAAGCATCTGACAGAATCTGACCTCCAGCTCTCACTGAACAATATACAACCCATGTTGTCCTCTTCTCCCCGACAAATGTTTTTTTCCTCTCTGAGTCTGCACAGAGAATTATAATCGCAAATTTAACCGCCGACTCCATTGTTTACGTAAGTCAAGTGGTGTGCGTTCCTCCGTCAGGCACGGGACGGTTAAAGGAGACGAGTTTATTTAAGCTGGCTGCATTCGCTCTGAAGTTTTTGTTTAATGTCAAAAGAGGGAGAGAGAGATCGAAGCTTTCCATGTCGGGATTTGTCAACACACTCCCGTCCACTCGGAGACGTTTCTCTTCTGCAGTCCAACCCGTCCAGCTGTAGACAGTGAGCCACCAGTAACCTGACCTTTGACCCCTGCAGCTGAAGACACAGGCCGAGGAGAGTTTGGAAACTGATCCGGTGTACATGTCAGAGAGAAGTTCCTCTGTGTCGGCTGCACACGACAAATACCAAAGCACGACCTTTTGACCTCCTGCATGCTAACACACATACAGTCACACTAACGCTCTTTCTTTTAGCTCGTCTGTCAGCTCTCCCACGGGGACATAGTTTGATCTCGGGGGGGTTACACTTTGTGTTTTTTGCCTCACAGCTGGACAGTCTTCACACTCTGCCCTGAAGTCACTGCATCCAGCCTGAGCACTTTAAAAAGCTGCAGCAGCCCCACCTGCAGCTGAGTGTCCATTTAAACTCAGCCCCCGCACCGTGATGAATGGAGGAGCGATGGAGCAAAAGGTCGGCCGCTGAAAGTGAGCTCCTTTTTCTTGTGAGAATGAAATAAGTGATAACCCGGGCCTGAATGTAGAAAGCCTTAAAAAGCAACTGGACAAAAGAGGAAAATGGAATCATAGAGATTAGATTAGATTACTTATGGAGTGACATCAACTGTCTGTTCCTGCAGGGGGCGCTGGAGTCCCCTCGATGGCGGTCTCCATGCTGGAAATGCTGTCTCAGTCTAACTTTCAGTCAACCTAACGACAGGCTGAGAGCTGGAGCTGAGGCGGGTTTTAAACCTCCTGACAAACCGTTACACCGCGCCCACCTGTCAATCAATAGTCCTTCATCAAATCAAAACAGACAAACACTCAAACTGCAGGACGAACTGCAGGATTTTGCACTTCTGCATCGGCTCCACTTCACCGGCGGTTGCCTTGCTTTGAAATAACACTGCAGATGCTTACACAACTAAAAAGCTCTTTAGTCTTTTTGAAGTCACAGGTTTAGTCAGTCCTTTAACTTATTTAGATATTTTAGTGTAAATTCTAAATATTGCACCTTTAACATTTGTCATACATTTGAGTTTTTTTTTTTTGGGAAGTTCTTCCAAAAGGCAAACTTCAGATTTTTAACTTGATGTCTCTCGTAGAGATTAAATCAGAGTTTGGCTGGAAGTCAGAAAAACATCGTTTTAACTTCATAAAGGACAGTCTACCCTTACACTCGTGTTTTTTGGATCACGTCTTTAACGGCCAAATCTATTAAGTCATGTCAAGACAAACTATGGTGTCTGAGTCCTGTGAGGTAGACAGTTGAAGCTGAGCGTCCTTCAGAGCCTCGCCCACTCTCATGTTCTTTAATCACAAGGACAGGAGGGGAGGTCTAAAATGATTGGCCGTCCATCATCTCAGTGGGCTGTTTGCCCACAATGCATCACAGGAGCCACATACAATCAACACAACAGAGAAGCGAGCATGCCGTTTTTATACCCACCATCTTTGAATTGAAGACAGCAGGTGAGTGTCTCCATCCGATCGTTTTTGATTTAACACGTCACATCTGGAGCTGGTTCAGATTGATTGTCTGTTTACTTAAATAAATTAGCTAAAAAGCCATAAAAGGGGAAATGAGCTGAAAATTGGCAGCATAAATCCAGCACACTCAGCGTAACTTTTACATCTCCAGAGAAAAGATGGAGGAAAAACTTTAAAGGACACCTCGGCCGTTTCTCCTCTCGGATCCTCTCTGAGTAGTACGTGTGACAAGTTCAATATGTTGTCCCTGAACAATTTCTGTTCTGAAAAAACTGATCTTTGTCCAGAAAAGGATTTTATTTCTGTATGATTCATGTGTTGTTTTTCAACTTCATCAGTCAATAACACTTCTTCAGTGTTTCTGAACATATATCTGTGTAACCTGAGAGTCTACTGACCCACAACATGTGAAATAAACCATCCAGTCCTTTGTTTGTGGTCTGCATAAGTCTTACAACACAGAGAAAAATGCTCTGTTTCAAATGTGCTCTCCTTGTGATGTCACAGTGGGATTCTGGTAAATAAATATCCCCTCCCCTCCCCTGGTATCTCCACCCATAGACTCCACCCCCAGCCTAGAACAAAACTTTTACACAGGTCTGCCATTTTTATTCTCTCTACAGAGGAGTGATGTCTACGGGGAAAACTCAGGGGGCGGGGGGGGGGGGGGGGGGGGGGGTCATTACATTTAAAGAGACACACACACCAAAACGGAGCGTTCTGAGAGAGCTGGTTTCTACAGGGTCACAAACCTCCTCTGGTGCTTGATTCATGTTATATTTTGACCAAAGCACAGATGTTTCATTTAGACCACAGGGGGACTGTTTGAAAAGGTGGAGGAGGGGGACTGTTTGAAAAGGTGGAGGAGGGGACTGTTTGAAAAGGTGGAGGAGAGGACTGTTTGAAAAGGTGGAGGAGGGGGACTGTTTGAAAAGGTGGAGGAGAGGACTGTTTGAAAAGGTGGAGGAGAGGACTGTTTGAAAAGGTGGAGGAGAGGACTGTTTGAAAAGGTGGAGGAGGGGACTGTTTGAAAAGGTGGAGGAGGAGACTGTTTGAAAAGGTGGAGGAGGACTGTTAGAAAAGGTGGAGGAGGAGGACTGTTTGAAAAGGTGGAGGAGGGGGACTGTTTGAAAAGGTGGAGGAGGGGACTGTTTGAAAAGGTGGAGGAGGGGGACTGTTTGAAAAGGTGGAGGAGGGGACTGTTTGAAAAGGTGGAGGAGGGGACTGTTTGAAAAGGTGGAGGAGGGGACTGTTTGAAAAGGTGGAGGAGGAGACTGTTTGAAAAGGTGGAGGAGGGGGAGAATATGTCCTCTTTAAGAAAACTAGGATTGATGGTAACCAGTCGGGCTGCACAGAATGATCACAGGTTTGTGCTGGTGCATGCATTTGCTCTAATTCAATCTGCATTGTTAAAAACTTTGTACAAACACAGCTGCCGTGCTCTGCTCCAGCGCCTGCCATCTGGAATAAGTGGTGAGCTACAGAACGTATTTATGCCTTCTCCAAAAGAGAAAAGTGTGTCGTTCATGTTGTTAAAGAAGAAAATGCATCAATACCAATAAAGATCAGTTCCAGCAAATGCACTTCATTTAACACTGTGCCAGCATCCATCACGACTTAAAAAAGAAAGCTCCGGTCTCAGTACCACGATGCAGCGTGGCCTCGATCCAGCTCTGTGTTTCGGGGCTGCTTACCTTCAGTGGGGACGCTGGTGGGAGGGTGGGAGGTGGAGGGCGAGTCCTTGTTCGCTGTGGCCTCTTTGCTCCTCGGTGTTGTTTTGGCGGCAATCGCGGTGGTGAAGGGGTAGAGATGCGTCGTGTCAATGATGTCACACAACTTGTCCTTGGTCTGGAAGATTAAAAAAAAAAAAAAGCATTAATTATTGGAGCAGCTCCAAAAAAGATTCAAGTCGTGGTGAAGAGCGTCGTCATTGTTTACCTCGTCTGGGCAGCTGTTGTCCACCCAGTCCTGCCGTAGTCGGTCAAAACCACTGGAACATCTGCAGGCGGAGGGAACAAACACCATGAACAGTGAATATTTAAATCATACAGGTGTGAGGAACTTGGTCGGGAGATTTACAAGAGACCGATTTAAAGAGGTCATTAAAAACAAAGAATGAAAACTCTTCCATTTGAGACTCAGACACTGAGTCTGCAATTTTCCTGGAATATTACCTGGACTATGTTCCTCCAAAAACTGTGCAATCTGTTGAAAACTGGACAATATTTAAACATCAAAAGTTCTATCTATACATGAACCGTGTAATATCTGTTAATCCATCAGTGTATATTCATATTTGTAAATATGTGCTTGAACATAGTTTATTACTTATACTACTTTATTATTGCTTTCACTTGGTACTTATGCTTATTATATTGTTATACTATTTTTATTTTATATTGTGAACTTATCTGTACTTCCTACTGATTTTTGGTATTATGAGCCACTGTAGCAAACAAATTTCCCCCTGGGATAAATAAATAAATAAATAAATAAAGTATTTCTGATTCTGATTCAGAAACGACTTCTTTTGGTCCCTAACATCAGCAGAGCTCCAGGAATGCAGGATTCCACATTTTCCAACAAGGCACCTCTCTGCTCATGTCCTCATGCCTGGAGAAAAAATGTGTAAGTTTTAAAGTGAAGTTTTGGATCTGAGGATGTGAGGAGGGAGTGGTTTAGTGGTTGTGTAGAGACTATGATGAGTTGGATCTTTAATGAGAGCTTCAATGGGTCGTGGGTTCTTGGGGAAAAGAGTGATTTTGAGCCGTCTGTGCATCACGGTCCAAGACTTTTAATAACCTCAAGAGGCAGACGGTAATCGAGGCGGCACTTACTAATCCTTCATGCTGTAAACGGATCAGAAATATATAACTCGCCCACTGGTGAACTCGCTGTCTTTGGCCCTTTGGCACAAACAGCATTGTGTTTGGATTCAAAGTAAGAGAGTGCACCCACACTGTGTTCTGTGAGAGTTACAAAGCTGTAGGTGGGAGACGTGTAGGGAAAAATAAGACACATGAAACAACCTCTGACCCACTTACAATGCAGAGCAGCTGTGTAGTGCTTTGTGTGTGTGAGTCCAGTAGAGTCTCACACATTTACCCAGCAGGTCCAATCTCTCTGCAGAACATATTCTTATGGTAATGTCTTTATGTGAAGGAGTCAATTTCATCATTCTGCCTCTCCGATCATCCTTTTCCTTTGTAACCCCCCCCCCTCCCAAAAAAATCTACTTCATCTGTTCAATCAGCCGAGACAGATTCCTCTGCTTAATCCTTCACTTTCCCCCGACTGCCCCCCCCCCCCCTCCTCCCCCCAGAGAGGGAGGAGAGGGAGGCAGACTGAGACACACTATCACAGCTCTAACCTGTCCCCATGTGGAGCCTGTGTTTCATCTCAGTAGAATCCATCCAGGTTACAGTGCTTGTAATTAGAAATGTAGCACAGAGGCTTTATCTGAATATAAATGAACCCACATCTCTGCAGGAGTCCTGCATTCAACGCAGGTCGGATTGATTTCACTATTTGGAGTCATACTTGAGAAGCCGCTAACAATTCATGGAAGACGTTGAGATACTCTTCTAATGCTCAAGATTGACTTTGAATCAGATCAATAGTTTAATACTTTCTCCACAGCACAAATCACTGATTTAATTTAGCTTTGTAAGACCGCCCATCTGGACCGACCTGCTGCACCGCTGCGTGATCCTGCCCATGTCGATTATTTTGATTATTTTCAGGGCAGAGTCATGTGACTACACATCCAATCAGCGACATGGAAGCAAGAAAAAGAAGTCAAATGTAAACACTGAGGAAAAACAGTTTGCAAGAAATGCAGAAAGTTATTTATTTTCTACTGTTTTAGAGAAGTTAATTTCTACTTTCAAACTAAAATGTGTCGTTTTCATTTCAAGCTTTGATTTCAGTTTGAAATATTTAATAAATAACCTCAAAATAGTTCATCAGATATGAACTCTGTCATTAGAAAACACATCCCCAACATTTATTTTGAGATTGAAGAGTGATGTAGTTGATGAATGTTGGAAAGGATTACCAACAGGAAACAGATTTCAGGTAAATAGCTGTTGTTGTATCGTAACTCCCCTGGTTCTCTGCTACACGTGGTCTATTGTGCTTTTATGTTTATCGTACGTCTGTTTTTATTTTTTGTCTTTTATCTTCGGAAAAAAAGATTTTTATTTCAAAATGCTGTAAACCAGTTTGACTTTAACTTGAAGAAAAAGAAAACACATCCCAGCTTTAATAGTTGAACATATTTACAGTAGAGACCTCGTCAGAGAACTATGAGGGCAAAAAACAAAAACAAAATAATCGTTCATTAATCGTAATCGAGGTCAAATGTTCAATTCATCGTGATGTTGATTTGAGGTCATATCGCCCAGTCCTACTTCCTACTGATATTTTGTGTTTAAAGGCTTTATATGTGATTTTTTGATCCAGCAGATGTCGCCCTTGAGCACCAGCATGAAACCAAAACAACTCGCGCTGCATTGTTGTGTTAGCATGCTAATGCTAGCGATCTTTATTCTGCTCGTATCTTCACACTGCATGTAAATTTACCTGAAATGAGCGTGATCTAGAAACACAGTTAAGCAGTGAGTACAGTATGTTATTCTTCTTTTCTCTAGTCCCTCAATTAAACAACTTTTATACACGAGGGGAGGAGTCAGCCGGCCGTCCGGGCGATGTAAACAAAGTGAAGATAGGACTCTGAAAAAACATCACAGACAGTGGGACTCGGGTGTTACACCCATTGTAGACAGTCATGACTCACAGAGTTATTTTCAGAGGAGATACTTGATTTATATATTTAAGTGTGAAACATCACAAATAAAGACTTTAAGAATAAGGGATAATAATAATATAAATAATAAGGGATTAAGAAAGTATTTCTGATTTTTTTAGGAACATTTCTGAGCTGAAGATCAGATGTCATGATGTCTCAGATTACTGAACAGAAGTGTTTAATATCTGTTTCCTTGAGAGTCAAATCTCATTATTTGTCTCTTTAACTCTGATTAATGGTCTTTGAGTTTACATTTATGATGCTCCCCATCTGTGTTTCTTTAGTAAACAACACTCCGCCTCCCTGTGAACACGCCTGGCGCCTGGCTGCACGGCGCTCTGGGACTTCTGTCCCGCTTTATTAACCTGCTGCAACAACCTGATGTGCTTTACAACTTCTGCAGGCGGCACGCTCTCACCTTCACAGCAACTCACAGCGAGAGAAGTTCATTAAGGCTCTTCTTTTAAAATGCCAGAGCCTTTCATTAACATTAGCCCCGGAGCCGCCGCCGCCGCCACGCTTTTTAATTAGCGTGTGTTTAAAGCGTGCATGGCGTTTTCAAAGGAAGTGGCTGAAGGATACAAAGGGCAGAGTGCGGCTGAGCAGTCAGATATTAATGCTGCTAGAGAGCTCATTAAAATGCAGCTTAATGAGAGCACCGCCACAGGCATACAGTGTCCCGCCATGGTCGTCCTTAAATTGCTGAGAGGGAACAAAAAACACGTCTTCGCGTCGCGGGGCGCTGTAAATTAGCAGGAGGATTTAAAGATGCAGAGCAGCAGGAAAGTCAAATGTAAGTCCTAAACAAGACGAGGAAATAGTGCCGCACATTTCTCCAGTCAGCCGCATCACTCGCAGAATAAACCACGAGTTGAAAATAAAGAAGAGGCAGATTCATATTTAATGAAGGAGGCGTTCAGACTTTTGAAAAAAGATGGCGGTTGCCAAAGTCGGGTCAACCGAACCCAAACAACGACCTCCAAAATAAGAGTCGAGATACTAATCAGGACCGTAAACATCTAATTCATTTAAATATCCATGAAAATCAGTCGATGGATGATATTTAACTCAACCCCCCCCCCCCTTTCCCAGTACGGCTCATATTTCAGCTGACAGGGTGAGGAACTCTCACACTTCTTTAGCAGCTCAAATATTTACTTTAGTTTGAAGTGCAGGGAGACAGGAAGAGTGAGATAAGGAGCGCGGCGGAGGCTGACAGAAGACGTGTGAGTTGAATGAATGAGGAATAAAAACTGCTGTCTCGTCAGTTCACAACTCTCTGAAAAGGACTTTAGTAGACCGTCTTAATCAGTCTGGAAGTGCATTATTTTTTAAATCTATCAATATAAAGCTTACTGAGACCCTCTACAGGGGTCTTAAGCCCCTTTCCCACCAAGCGGTCCGGTTTGGTTCAGTACAGTCCGGTAGGTTAAACCCTGAACTTGCTTTCGTTTTCACAGCCAACCGTATACTTATTTGGTAAGTGGAGTGTAAGGTACATGGAGATAGCCGAGTCAGCTATGTAACAGTGTGACATCACAGCAGCCCAACACAGTGCAGCCCGCTATTAATTAAGTTCAACGAAGAAGAAGAACAGGACACAGTAAACAAAGGGACCCTTTAGAGTCGGATCAGTACCCTTGGTATCCCAACAGATGTTGTAGTTTGAAAGGTTGAATCATAACAGAAACACACAATCTGGACAACAACAGGCACAAACCAATAGTTATTTAACCTCTGAATTTAGCCAGGTCATAAGGTCATGATCTGACACATACCCACCCACCCACTCTTTCCTGGTAAGAGACCAGTTTGTCCGGCCAACAAACTTCTAGGAAATAGTCTTTATATAGCACACATGTTGTAATTGCTCAGTGTGATGATTGGGATGTTATAAAAGAACTGCTCCAAGAGAAATAAACAGATCCTCGATTCACAAGCCATCGTCTCTGTCTGATTGTTCAAGAGCATTTACTCTTCTACATAATGGCGCTGCGAGCACAGGAAGAATGACCGGACACCTGCGGCATCCAGGGCTGGAGTGACACTGCACAGTGGCCACAACAAAAGGTAGGAGCTTTATCTTACCAAAATCTACATGTGCAGTCTGATTCCATGCCTTGGATGAAGTAATAGGTGTCTAAAAATTCTCCAAAAAGAACCTACATTGTTGGGTACCAAACTGTCTGGATCCCTTATTTTGGTACCATTCCCAACTTTGGACGGTGGAAACGCCAATAAATGGGTACCGCACCGCACCGCACTGAACTGAACTGAACTGAACTGAACTGAACTGAACTGAACCAGACCGCTTGGTGGAAACGATAAACATACAACGAGGTATGACAAACCCAAGTGGTTGTTTTCTGTGTCATGTTGGTCTTTTTGGACATCGTGATGGACATTATTATTGACTCAAACAAACTGATAAAAAAAATAATCAGTGGAGAGTTTGGAGATGAAATCATCTGTGAAGCGTTAAAGGTCCCACCTGTTGAGCCGATGGCACCAGCTACAGTTGAAGTTGATCTGTGAGTAGATGCAGGCGCTGCAGCTGGTGAACTGGAGACAAGCTGAAGACGAGGAAACGACACAACGGGGTCAAAATCACAAAAACACACAAAGATAACCTCAAAGATATAACCATGCAGTATAAGGATTAAGCATCCCTCTTATTTAGAAACCTAATAGAATAAATTCTTCTTACTGGCTAAAGGAAAGATTTCCACAGCTGTAGAATTGGTGATCCTCGTCTTGGTCAGCTCCACGCGGTGGTACTCGTAGATCGTCCGCCGCCTCACGTCTGTGAAAAAGAGAGTGAGAGAGTGAGCAAACCGTCCCAAATCTCCCGACCGGAGATAAAAACTGGGACAAGGGGTCGCCGGAGAGCAGGGAGAGCAGGGAGAGCAGGGAGAGCAGGGAGAGCAGGGAGAGCAGGGAGCGGGAGGCTGAATCAGGCCATAAGGGATGCTACCACAGCACTTTATTTCACCCTCTTTCTTTGCGTCCTGCTGTCAGCTCAAACTTGGCACTGGACGGGGGGCAATTTCCCCCCAGGGGCCGATATCAATCAGAGCGTGTTGAAAGGCTGCCTTCCCGCTCATCTGTAACAGCGAGTCATCAGCCGGCGGAACGATAGAGCGATTGATTAGATACATCATTGACTCTCATTGCATTCTGGCAGTTATAACTCAGGAGTGGGAAACGGGCTGCCGGCTCTCGATGAGCGTGCTTCTTTACTGCCATCGGTTGAAAATGGAAAATATGATAATTAATGAGGATCTTTGTTAAAGGGGCCCTGACAGATCTGATAGTAAAGTCCTCTGTTGATACAGAGGGTTGATCTGAACTCTAACTGGATTGTAGTGTGATTTTCAATAACTCACCGCGATGCACCGCAATATGCATCGGCCATTGCTCAAAACATGACATTTCCTATTGCACTTCTGTTTGCCAGAGCAATGAGCTACAGAATTGAAATCCAATCCAGCACCTCACCGTGTGGCTGTTTAACATACAGAGTGAGAGGGGACTCATTCATCATGGAGTTTTTGTAAAACGCTGAAACGGCTTCAAATATAAAGGAGGAGTTTGACATTTCACTCTCTCCCATCAGACATCCTTATGTCTGTCTTTAATGTAACAGCCCAGAGACCTGAAGGCTAAAACACAAACGATGTGCTCCAGTATTTTCTTTGGTTCCTGTCTTGAAGAAGTTATCCACTGAATTATTTTTTGTACGACTGAGAGCACCGAGCTCCATCTGTGGAGTGGCTCCACTTTTCAGAAAATGTGTGCTCAAACAGGCTGTTTGGAGATTTTCCCTTCATGACATCACAAAGGGCAGTAGCCCCTCCCCTAGGTGGGTGACACTCCCACAGCTAGGTGTTTGTTCTGCCCTCTGAGTCTGCCTTCTCACCGTAAACAATAGGACATGGAGCGAGAAAGACCTTCCAGAGAGGGGGCGTGGTCAGACACAGCTCATTTACATATTTAAAGGTACAGACACAGAAACAGCCTGTTCTGAGCAGGGCTGAAATAGAGGGGTTTATAGACGTGATCAAATACAGGATCAGAGTGGATTTAGAACAAGAAACTTCACACACATGTTTAGAGGAGCTCTGACAATTATTTAAACTGAAGAAGAAGAAGAAGAAGAGGAGGATATGTGACCTTTAGGTGACCAACACTTTAATAAATATATGCAAATGAGTGTTTAAACTATTAATTTAACAACATTCAAGTTTGTTTTTATTTTGCAGTGGATGAATTGCTGACTGTGCAGCCTACAGTGTTACCCGTCATGTGACAGGATGTTGTTTCCCTGCAGACCTGCTTGGTTTGATTACACGCAGGACAACTGATCAAAGGAGTAAATGTGAGCCAGCCCGCCGTCTAACCTGAACATAAGTCCGCCCCTCCCCTTCCCCTCCTCTCCTCCCCTGGTGCCTGACTTCCTCTTGCCTCTAGCAAAGGGATTATCAGGTGCCTAATGACACGGTGGGGGCCACAGGAAGGTCAGCCCCCCAGCCTGAAGCAGCTGATGTGTGGGCAGACTCTGACGCCTGGCTGGCCTCTGGTTTGTAGGTGGAAGGAAGCCAAGAATCAGATCAATTATAGCCTGGTTTCAGCCACAACACAAACAACACCAAATGAGGATTTAACTACCTCTCACTGATAGAAGCAACCGAGGCATATTTGCGAACAAGATTTGCAATGAAGCAAAAAAAGAAAAGTAAAGTGAAATCCCTAACCCTAACCCTAACCCAAATGAAAATTAAACCCACATTAGGAAAAGATAAAGGAGCAATCTCTAAGAGTGAGATGATAAAGGTATCTTACTATCTGATCATTAAGGAAACATGTTGAAGTGCTGGCTTCTCTGACAACAATGCAGCAGCCAGTATGTCCTCCTTCTAACTTTAGATTCTGCTCCTGAATGATCTGGATTTGTTTGGACCAGAGAAGGTAGGCGCTTTTAAGACGGTAGAATTTAGACTGCAGTACCCATTTTAAACACTAGGTGTCAGAGTTACATACTGCTCCTTTAAGCTGTCATATATGAAAGGTAAAATAACTAATATATTCAACCACATCAAAGAACTGCATGGACACTGAGTCTAACATGAGATGGCAGCTTGAACTCTCTGTTTGGTCTCATTCCACAAAATCGTACACTGTGTTCAATCGACCTCTCATCATATCTGCTTCAATGAGATCTCCAACATGCACACAGTGATTCCTTTTACACGGAGATCAGCTGTAAAACACATGAAAACAAATCCAAACATTGAAAAGAGACTCGACCGTCATGTGAGTTATCGCTCTGGTCATCCTCCCACCAGAAATCAGGATTATCCAGTTACATGATATAAAAAAAGGTCAGGGCAGGTCTGGACTTCATTTTCTCCTTTTTAGACTAACTCACTGAGACCGATCATGTTTAATCCTACAGAACAGAGAGTCTATTAAAGCCCGGGTCTTCATATGTTCTTGTACCCGACCTGTTAATTACACAGCCCGGCCACAGGACACCCACAAATCTCTCTCATCTCCTTCTTTTACTGGACGGCCTTGCCCTGCCTGGAGGAAGTATAAAATGTTTTATTTGAGCTTTTAATCTGCAGCAAAGCTAGTGAAAAAAAGAAGAAAGTCCCCTGGTTGCCATGGTTGCGGTGCAGTAATTGGCTGCAGAGACAATTAAGTGAGAGGAAACGCTTCCTCGTGGGTCGGCCTGTAGCGCTCATTGCTCTCCTCTCGGTTTAGTTCTCTGGTGCGATTAGAGCTTAATGTCCACAAGACAGGGACGTCTAACACTTAGCAAAGAACAGAAGACATAAATGAGTCGAGGAAGACTGCCTTGATGCTTGAGAAAAACACGTCATAGGATATTTTTATATAACGTTTAAAAGCTTTGAAACAGATCGAGACAGATACGTTTAACATTTTCAGACAAAAGAGAAAAAAAAATGTTTTTCTTCATGAACTTTCTGACGCATCTTATACAACCAACAAATCTTCTTTTGGTCAGTCTCCGTGCCTTGACCATCATAACAATGTCTAGCTTAGCTCCTGTTTTCATCAGCTGAGAAATATGTCCAAACTGCCCGATGATGATGGTCTCCATATTATTGATGATGATGATGGTAATGACGATGGTTTCTGTTTGATAACGACGACTTATAAGATGGTTTCTATACTGATTAGAGCTCTCAAGAACTGCCCTCAATGTTGTGCTTTGCCTCTGGTCACTTCCTGTCAGCACCTGTGTGTCCAATCAGACTCAAAGCTGATCGTTTGCTCTTACTGACATTGTTCCCTTTTTTCTAGATCCTTGCTTGTGTTGTTCTTACTCTCTGATGTACGTCACTTTGGATAAAAGAGTCTGCAGAGTGAATTGTAGAATTGAAGCGGCAGTCTGAACAGGGCTACTCAGAGAGACAGACAGTTGTGACACAAACAGGAGCAAACTATTCTGAATCATCATTCATGTTTAACATAAAACCTCGGTGTCAATCTGCTTCCATCCAAGATTTCATCACTCCACGAGCAGGCACCCTCGGGTTTCATCACGCTGTGACACCGGCATCAAAGACGGCTCGCTTTATGAAGTATGGGAGGACCGCGCTAACAGGTTTAAATCTTACCTCCAATAAAGAGATCTCGCAGCCTTCAGATGACACCGAAAAAAACCTGTCAGTCTTTTTCAAAACACCCCCCAGTCTCCAAAAATCCCTTTAGAGACATAACTGCAGCTGTAATGTACCTCCCAGTCCAGATCAGCGAACATGAACACAAAGAACTACTCTATATACTGGGTTAAGTTAGAATACTTCAAATAAATGCTTTCCAAGTTACACACACAATAAATGCTGTTTAAATGACTGAATAAATTACATCTGGCAACTCATTACAGTGGAGGACGTTGAATCAAAACGGAGGAGAGAGAGAGGGGGGGGGGGGGGGGGGGGGGAGGTGACTGTAGATGAAAAGGTTTGAAGTTCTCCCCTTTCTCTCACTTTAAATTTAATGAGCCTAAATTGTAGTTACTAAAAAGCGAACAGGGGAACAGGGAGAAGCAGATCTGGAGCGGAGCCCACAGCTCGGCCCACTGGGGGGAAGAGGTGGTGACAGGCGGAGCTTAAAGGGAAACAGAGAGGGGCTGAACTCAAAGCTACAAGAAACACTCTAAAGGGTCAAAATAAAAAGTTGATGCACTCAGTAAGTGGAGTGGCACTTTGTTTAGCCCCGCCTCCCTTCAGTACTGTCACTACCCCTGCAAGCTGTCTATCCTATCGTGCAGTTAGCGGGTGTTTTCCCACCAAACGGTTCTGAAGAGGAACTGTCTCCTATAGCAGTGTTTCTCAAATGGGGGTACGCCTACCCCCTAGGGGTACGTGGGAGTACTGCAGGGGGTACGTGACAAATGTCATTAAAAAAAGTCGCATCAAAGCAAACTAGTGGTGTGCGAAATAACGATCTTAGATCGTGAAGGATTTAAACGTGTTGACAATCTGCAAAAACAGGGAGATCGTAGAACGGAGCTAATGTGTTCATTTTATCATGCTGCAGTTTCTGCTCCAACACAGACGGATGAAGAACACATACATTTGTTTAGTAATGTTCTTTTCCCTAACCCTTAACCCTTAACCCTAACCCTAACCCTGAAAAATGACTTTGGCTGGATAAGGGGGTACTTGGCTGAAAAAAATTCTGAAAGGGGGTACACAAGCCCAAAAAGTTTGAGAACCCTTGCCCTATGGGGAGTTTCCTGAGAACTTTCTGTTTGCGTTCGCGCCGCCACGGTGACGGCTGATATGAGAAAACAGAAAGGTCAGCACACTCAATGTCCTTTAAAGTTTAATAAACCGGGCAGAGCAGCAGACGTGTTTCACAAAGCCTTCATCAGCATCACGCTTTCTGTTTTCTTGGAAGTCTTTTGGCGGTCGTGTAAGATTTTCCTCTGATCAGGCAGGTAGCCAATCATAAATTTGGATTTTGGGGTGGCCAATCAGATTCCAAAGGGGGCCCATGCCACCCCTGTCCACCCATCTGGACACCACGCCCCTGTCCCTACCTACTTAGATTTGAATGATTATAGAATCACCCTTGAGAGGAAAGGTTTAGATCATGAATTGTTCCTCTGGTTATTTTATAAAAGAGCACTGTGGGGACATGAGTCAGCTAGAAATGACCGTTTGAGACTCACTGGGTATCTGCTGGATCTTGTGGACCACCACAAAGGCATCCGACAGGCCCACCTTCACCGGGTGATTGACAGAGCTGATCTGAGACACCTCGATGGGGATCTGAAATAGAAGAAGAGAAAAATCAATTACCAGAAGCACGGCAGTCTGTCTGGGACGGGCCGGGGAAACAGAAGCAGGCCACCCCGGTCTGACAGCACTTCAATTCAAACCAATTTATTACCGTCTCTCCCGCGGGAATCTGTGACGGCAGGATACAGCTTTAATAAGCATATGGCCTCTTTTTGTGCAGAGAGTAAACATGAGATGAAAAGGAGGAACAAGTGTCTGGGTAATATTATAAAGATGAATCAGGTGAAGTTCAAATACAACAAACGGACCTGGAAATCATAAAGGATCAAGAAAAACTTTGATTTCATGTCAAAAACAGATTACTCTTTTTTTAACCAATCACAGAGCAGCACAATGCTACAAAGGAGAACGTAACAAATCACATAACATGTCTTAGTGTGCTGATGTAACCACTGTAATTATTGTGCATCAGTACTTGGTTGTTGCAGTTTCTCCCACTTAAAGCAGTTAGATAATATCTTTCATTACATTCTCATTTTCAACAATTATTAGTTGTTACGTTTTTTAATTGTATAAAATGAAAAGACTCCATTTGGACATCTAATAGAAAAGTCAGACATACTTTTTGTCATGATGTAACAGCTGAAAAAAGCATATGGAACAGTATGAGGACATTACGTCATGTTTTCTTCATATAACGTTTTATTTTGTCCACAGTCGTTGGACCAAAAGACCTGAAACATCGTGTGCTTGTTTGTTCTGAGCTTAAAAGTCGAGGGCTGCAGGAAATGTAACAAATTACATTTTACACAAATAAATCATAAAGTCTGTCCTGTGTAAATGTGTCTCTGAGTCCTGACTGTCTACAATGAGGGAGAAGCTCGAGTCCCGCTGGCTGTGTTGTTGTCAGAGCCGTGTTTACATGGACGGGACGGCCGGCTCCTCCCCTTGTGTATAAAAGCTGTTTTAGTCAAGAACTAGAGAGAAGAAGAACATACTCACTGATTATTTGGATGTTAGTAAGAGTTTTTAGATCACGCTCATTCTGTGTCAGTTTACATGAAATGTGAAGCTACGAGCTAACTGAAGAGCGCTAACATTAGCATGCTAACACAACAATGTGAAGCTACGAGCTAACTAACGAGCGCTAACATTAGCATGCTAACACAACAATGTGAAGCTACGAGCTAACTAAAGAGCGCTAACATTAGCATGCTAACACAACAATGTGAAGCTACGAGCTAACTAAAGAGCGCTAACATTAGCATGCTAACACAACAATGTGAAGGACAATTTTGTCCGCTGCTTGCTCTTAATGGTGTTTAATTACGGTGCTTTCTAATTCATAACTCCTTCATGTGAAGGTGAGTCGAGGGGGGTTGGAGGTGTGTCTCTGGAGGAGGGCGGAGGCTTCAGTATGGAGGAGGCGTGGTCTAACAGCAGTTTGTTTTGGTTTAATGCTGGAGCTCAAGGGCGACACCTACTGGATCAGAAAGTTGCACATTCTTCCTTTAATGAAATAAAATAAAGTCTAACTGTCTTCATATCCAAGATGGAGGACTTTAAATTGCTGCCTAGAAAAGTGAAAGATCAGATCCTGGAGTTAAAGTAGAGAAACAGTTTGGATGATGAGCACTGACCTCTTTGTATGCAAAAACAATCCTGCCGGTGTTGTGCAGCGTGGCCTGGAAGGTGAAGCTCCCCAGGTTGTAGTTGTCCTGCAGGTGGACGTGGTCCCACTGCACCACCAGAGCTGTACCTAAAGGAGAGAGAGACCCACAGTACAGCTCATCACCACATGTGGAACAGAATCTCATGGATTAAAGGGGAATACAGTCATCACTGACAGTTACACTGTCTACAGATAGCTAACACTGTCTTGTGTTTCCTCTCTTTTCAAACATCATCTGTTCTGTCTCTGATGTAGCATGAAATGAACCGCTGACTGTGCAGAAGCCTGTGATGAAGAAGACATCAGTGTAGCTGAAATGTTTGTTAGGCGATATGTTTTTGAGGGACTGTTTCCTGGCAGAGGCTTCGTTTCCCCCCCTGTGGGTGTGACGTGACTGACAGTGAGGCAGTGTGAGCGCTGAAGTAAAAACACACAAGAGGAGTGGTGGGGGTGGTTACAGAGATCATGTAGATCTGGCAAAACATACTGGAGAACAGAAAACACAATCCCCACCCCCTCCCACTGGCTCGAGGTGAATTCTCCGGAGAATATCCTGCTGTGTTCTCACATCAGATCACTCCGACTTGCTGCAGAAAAATACTAGCAGGCTAACTGTAAATAAAGTCTGCATCAACAATTCTGCTGTTTGCGTTCACACATGCAGTTCCTCCTGCAGAGATTTTCAGGAGTTTTCTGCAGGTGTGAAAGCCCTATATGTTTACATGATAAATGTGTTATTTGTAAAATTGGTGTCTTAGCAATCAGTACAAAGACAGATGTAGACGGATGTATTCTGGACTGAATGACAACGACTAAATCGGTCGATCAGTAAGTTTAAGAGAAACTAAACAGCCACTGCTACAACTCCAAATCACACTCCTTCACATGGAGTCGTCATTAGTCGTTGTCTTATTTTGGAGACACAGAATCAGGAGGCGTCCAGCTCCACCCTCCAGACTGTGGGCTCCCATTACTCTGAACACCGTTCTGATTTACTGTGGACTTTGTGAGAACCTATTGATGTGAAAGCCATTCCCTACTCCGACTCCAGTCATTTGGCCGTTAGCCAGGCCGATAAAGGTTTGTTAACACAACTCATCCATTTTCAAGTCACAAAGCCAGAGCTCCCAACCGGAGGGGGAGATGAAATGTAGTTTCTCTGCGGACAGTTTGGAGGAAAGTAGAGGAAACGAGTGAATATTAGAGGGAGGAGCAGAGCACTACATTGATGCTAGCTTACTCACTGAGTCAGCACGAGTGATTCTGAATACAAGTCTGCTTATCGTGCATCGAGTTCAGGAGGGGGGGGGTTGTACTATCTGGGGGTTTTTGTGTCTAAAAATACAGAGAGGGTGAGGAGGCGTGGAGGGAGTACACACTGGCCTTGTTTCTAATTCCACTGGCAAACTTCACACGCTGCATGAACTCAACACAAACTAAATCCATCTCTGTTACACAAGCCGAGTCTTGAAGACATTTTAGGGGGGATCAGACGTCAGCGGTGCGGCTCCTTTCAGGGACAGAAGACTTGAAATCATCCCAGAAGTGATGGATTAATAAATGCTCGTCTTCTACCTCCAATGGGAGCTAGAGCACCGCTGCATCGCTGAATGGAAATCATCTTGTCACATGCATGTTAAACATTCTGTAAGAAGATTTTTTAATGTCATTATGTTCCCTCTATAGTAAATACAGTCACATCAGTGTAGTTTAACATCACTCCAACCTAAACCATGTTGTCTATTCTTTATTGAGCAGATTATAAATGACATAAAAAAGGTCTGATAAGATGCTTCACACCGTCTCTGTGACAGTGACGTCTAACACTTCACCTCTGCTGTGAAAGTGCTCCTCCCACAGCGTAACAGACAGTAGCGTTCAGCTGACTGATGGACGATTGTGTTGGGGATCGGGCGGGCTGAGAATCGATCGGCTGCCACGTTAGTGAAAGTCTGATGATGGGCGCCACAGCAGAAGGTCAGTCACTGCACTGCAGAGGTTCAGACGTGACGGATAACCGCCAGAGCAGACGGTGAAGAATATACAGAGGGGGGGGGGGGCTTAAAATGAGGATGATATAAGCGGCCATGTGGAGATGGATTAACTAGAATATTTCATTAATAAGAACAACTACAATCAATGATTAGAAACGCTGTGTGCAGAGGCGCTGTTTGTCAACAGGCAAGGCAGGCAACTGCTCGGGGCCCCGGGCCAATAGGTGGCCCCTGAGGGATCACAAACTTTAAACTACAGT
Source organism: Labrus mixtus (assembly GCF_963584025.1). Lineage (NCBI taxonomy): Eukaryota > Metazoa > Chordata > Actinopteri > Labriformes > Labridae > Labrus > Labrus mixtus. Next base: position 24,636,313 of record NC_083630.1, on the reverse strand, counting down.
GGCTGCAACAGTAGAAAACCTCCCTAAGGGGGCCCCATCAGACAGCACTCACTCTCATGTCTCTGCTGAGCGTTGCAGCATTATCGCTGTGAAAACACAAAGTTTGTCGATGAAAGCCAACAAAGAAAAATGAAGAGGAATTATCGTCTATAGGAGATGAAAAAGAAGAGTAAGCGTCGGGACACTGGCAGAAATTATGGTGATGAACGCTGGTTGGAGGCCACCACAATGAACTTTTACCGAGGGCCCCGACAGACTCTTGAAGCGCTGCTGGCTTCGTGTGAACTGTAAAAAAAAATCTTTACATTTCTCTAGTATTTATTTTTGAGTGATCCTTTTCAGAGCGCTTCTCACCAGCGCTCATTGTTGCTAGGTTACTAAAGTGAACTTCTGCTTCCCTCAGTAATGTCCATCAGGTTTGTTTTAAATTGCGTATTATTTGCTTTAATTATCCTGGCTTCAGCAGCTCTGCACCTGGAATTTGTTTTGATATCAGAAGCCCCGCCCCTTCTTGATTTTGATTTGTCAGTGAGTGAGAATGAACATTGACGAGCATTGTGCTGTTGAGCGTCTTTCAACTGTGAGCGCAGCAACAACAAACAGCTGACACCCGGGGCGTTTTAGCGCTCATGGCGCTGAATGCTAAAAACGCTTAGCTAAGTGGTTTTGTATTGAAAACGAGCGCTGCCAGCAGTGTATAACGTTCAGGCATAAATGAGATATTGGAGGGAGACTGGGGTTACCGTTGTCAAAGTAGATGACTGTAGAGTTTCTGGAGACACTGGGGTCAAAGTTCGCCATCAGAGGAGCGATGTACTGTGTAGCCGTTAGCATCCTGTGGACCACGTCCCCCGTGTAGATGAACCCTGAGGAAGAAGAAGACACAAAAAATGAACCACAGGTAATCTGCAAATTCTCAATAAAGAAAGAAACCTGCTGATGTTTTTTTTGTTCAATGTAACGTTACATTTGTGTACCTGCTTTGATAAATAGTTTTCAAGGGGATTTAGCCTTTAGCAACTCAGGAAAAACAAGCATCAATCAATCCCTCCCTCCTCCTCTTCCTCTAAAGCTGTTATCAGTTAAAGTCTCTCCATGAAGACATCCAGTCTGCCCTCCAGTCCAAAGTTGAAAGCTCCTCGTTTACACACATCCATCGCTTCTCCACGCGCCGCAGGCTGCTTTAAGCTAGCGATGAATTACTGCTATTATCTTTATCAAAAACAGAAGGGGCAAATCTGAGGGAATTTAAAGGAGCATTTGCAAAGTGAGCAGTTAAATATCCCCCAGTGAAAAGCAGACTGTTACACTCCTCATCGATCACAGGCGCTAACGAAGACACGATGACAACAAAGAGGGATTATGTCAACTTGCTTAATTTATTCTTCCCTTCAACGAGGCACAAATGGATCTCTGCACAGAGAGGGACACGCTCAGTCAACACAAACTGGAGCTGCATCATTTCAGATCCTGTAAACATGGTTATTAATGGACTCCAGAAAGGGGAGGAAACGCCCACAGTTCATCATGAGGGAACAGTCTTTGCAGCTCTGATGACAACAGAACCAAACAGCGTCTTCATTTCCCCACAAACAACAAAGTTTAGCAAAGTCAGCTTCTATTTTAAGATTTATTTAAAGGTAATGCTTTTGTTTATTTCACTGGCTTTGCCTGAACAGCGAAAAACACAAAGTTTTAGAAGTAGGAGATAAACTTTATTAACCCCGCGTGGGGGATATTTGATTTAACTGGTATTGAGACATGCTACACACACATATGCTGACATACAGACACATCCACAAACAGGATCTGATGGAGAGATGTCAGGATGAGGGGGCTGCACACAGTGAGCGCTCCTGAGCTGGTGGGGGCTCGGTGCCTTGCTCAAGGGCAAGGCTGAGGAAGCTACCTGGCACCGCTCCAGCTAACAGACCAAATTCCAGATTTTGTCCGCACCGGGACTTGAACCCTGCGACCCTGTGGATCCCTACCCTCCCCTTCAGACTGAGATAATGCTCCTTAAACTGTCGCTGTTTTTACTCAGAACAAAGTGCATTGGGGTGAGACAGTCACATGATTCCAGTAGAATTGATGTTTTTTGAAGAACTGAAAACACTTGCTGGGATAGCATCTTAAAAATGAGGATATTAATTTCAATAAATTACTCTTATTGAGAAAGGGGACTTTAATACTTTCCATGATGTTGCCACAACTGTTTGGATAAGAAGTGTAAAATTGCAGGATTTTTGGAAGTGTGGATGGGTGCATGCTCGTGCTGCGACCTGCGCCCGAGGCATAAAAGTAAAAAAAAACTAACACTGCTTAGAAAGAGAGGAATTTGAGGAAAAGTCTTTTTGAAGCCAAGCCCATAAACCCTCATTTCATGACAACATATGTCTGCTCATTCAGTAGGCGGGCTATAAAAACACATCTATCACGTTAGAAAACAGGAGCAGAGAATATAGGGAGGGGGGGAATCAATACAGGAACTGGAAACTGTCAAAGTACAGCACGAGGTGGGAGTGAAGATGTGACTTTATCGAGCGGTTTGAAGTCCTGACTGTGTCGACGTCCACCTGGAGGTCAAACATCTGGGAGGAGTTGCCATGGATACAGCTGGTTGTAGTACAATCAAAAGTGATAAGTTAAGCCAGAGACACCCGAGCCCTTCCAGAGAGGGGGCGTGGTCAGACACAGCTCATTTACATATTTAAAGGTACAGACACAGAAACAGCCTGTTCTGAGCAGGGCTGAAATAGAGGGGTTTATAGACATGATCAGATACAGGATCAGAGTGGATTTAGAACAAGAAACTTCACACACATGTTTTGAGGAGCTCTGAGAATTATTTAAACTGAAGAAGAGGAGGAGGATATGTAACCTTTAAATTTCCCTTTAAATGTGCCAACCAGTATCTTCTGATTGAGATTTTAACACTATGAATTCTTATGGTGGTGAGTGTGTGTGTGAAGATGTGTAAATGTACCTGCACTGTTATCACTTTTCACTTTTCATAACTATTACATATTTATGGTTTTAGTAATTCACTTGTATGGAATTTAATGATTATTTAACTGACATGTTTTACCGACAAATGAATGTATTTTGTTATTTTTTGCTACTGCATCAGAGCTCTGTGAAGTCCAAGACAAATTTCCCACTGGGACAATAAAGTTAATCTTAATCTTATAGTTAAGTCATAATGTGACGCGACTAATATTCAAATTTGCACTTACTGTATATGTTTAAAAAAATAGATTCTTGTCCCTTCAGGCCCGTTGTGTCAGTCTTGCGCGCGCACTAACCACTAGGCGAAAGACGCCCCATGCACTTTGTATGTGAGTGTTTTAAAAGTGCTTTATAAATAAAGTCTGACTTACTACACTAGACGCTGGACATCATTAAAGTGGTGAAGGCTCAGTGTTTAGGCTTCAGGGTTGGAGATTTGGAATTGGGCCAAGGAGCGATGGAGTAGAATAATTCTCCCCTCGTCATGTTTACATGTTCTGTGATCTCAAAGTCCCGGCCTGTGTGTGTCCAACGAAAACATGAGCGGGAATTAGCTGTACCATTAGGAGTAAAGCTTCCGTTTTATTGGACATCGTGTTCGGACAAAGTCTTGTTGTGTTGAACTCATCATCTTCATGGTATTGTTGCAGCTGTTTTTAAGCCAGAACAGCAACAAACACACATTTGTTATGTTTTAAGAGGACACTCAAGGTTTTAACTAAATTAGATTTCGGTCTTTTTATGATATTGTTTTTGAAGCAAAACAATAAAAACAGTCAGCCTGTAACACATCCAATATCTCTTACGGAGCATAAATCCTCTGGAACACAGCTAACGGAGAATTGGCAGCGAACGCCTCCATGACTGAACAAAAGAGTTTCACTGAATAAGCCGAAAAAATATCAAGAGTGTTGATTCCCGTTAAAACTTTGCCTCCCAGAAATGTATTTTATACACCATTCTTTTGCTAATTTGCTACTGTGCTGTAAAGAAATGTAACTCCTCAATAACATTCACAGTATTATCATGTAAAAAAAGTCCCATGCTAATTCTTAAAGGTCACATATTCTGTAAAATCCTCTTCCCCATGTTCCTCTAACTCTAACATGTGTCTCTAGTCCGTCTACAAACCCCCCAATGATGAGAAAAGTCCATCCTCTCCGTCTTTTTACCTGCTCCACTTTTCAGAAAATGTGTGCTCAAACAGGCCGTTTGGAGAGTTTCCCTTCATGACATCACAAAGGGCAGTAGCCCCTCCCCCAGGTGGGTGACACTCCCACAGCTAGGTGTTTGTTCTGCCCTCTGAGTCTGCCTTCTCACCGTAAACAATAGGACATGGAGCGAGAAAGCACCGAGTACACCCGAGCCCTTCCAGAGAGGGGGCGTGGTCAGACACAGCTCATTTACATATTTAAAGGTACAGACACAGAAACAGCCTGTTCTGAGCAGAGCTGAAATAGAGGGGTTTATAGACATGATCAAATACAGGATCAGAGTGGATTTAGAACAAGAAACTTCACACACATGTTTTGAGGAGCTCTGAGACTTATTTAAACTGAAGAGGAGGAGGAGGATATGTGACTTTTAAATTTCCCTTTAAATGTGCCAACCATCGTCTGATTGAGGTATTAACACTATGAATTCTTCTTCTGCTTCAGACTCCAATTATTAGTAGTGCATGTAAACATGACAATTATTAAATGTGGCTGCTTTACTGTTAGAAGTTCCTGTAACTCTGAAAATCCTAAAGGTTTCTGTGAGTGTAGCTGAGACAGGGAGTGAAGAAGTACCAGTAAAAAAAAGACTGACTGACAATAAAGATGGGTGAGGAAAGGTGGTATAGTGGGAAGAGGAGGAAGAGGTGACTGATAGACCCTGAAATAGAGGGATAAGAAGAGGGTCTCTTGGAGACAAAGCCCCCTGAGGCCTGCCAGACGCAGATAGTCGCCTCCTCCTGCTCCTCGGTTTCGCTCTCCTCCTCACGCTCATCCCTCCATCTCTGTCTGAGGAAATGCAAATTTCTGTTATCTCCTCTGTGCTTGCAGCTTCCTGCAGACGTCCATTCCATCGAAGAAAGACCAACTCAACGCTGTGCCAGTGACGCAGGATGGAGTGGGGAAAACGAGTCAGCGATGAAAATGATGATAAGAGACACATTTCTTTATTATTCCAGTGGCAGCGGAACGCGGCATCTCTGAAATAGTTGGATAAGAGCAGGGCTTTGGTCTTTGATGTGATAATAGCTGGTTGGGGTGTTGTGGTTTCACCGTCAAGACTCAAGTGGAAAATTGCTTTGCACACTCGGGCAAACACGTCTGCTGTGTCATGTGTGCAACACACACACACACACACACACACACACACACACACACACACACACACACACACACACACACACACACACACACACACACACACACACACACACACACACACACACACACACACACACCTCCTTATCCATGTCTATCAGGGTGTGCGAGGCCACTTGGCTCACACGCTCCTGTTTCCAGTCCAAAAACCATCCGTCTGGTTTCTCTTCCAGCTAAGTGTGGTGTGGTGTTTGGTGGTGCTGAGTGTTGGGAGTGGTTTGTTTTTTTTATCCCCTGCTCCAGCAGACTATCCCGCCGAGGTGAGAGCTTTTAAATGTTCTTGAATCAGACCGACTGCTCGGCTTGCAGAGTGTTGTTGGTGTGTCGTTGCACTGTGGTCTGTGCAAGACGAGACTTTTCAGATTCAGATTCTTTATTGTCCCACAAGGGGAAATTTGCGTTGCAACAGGAGCACACAGAAGACAAGACACACAAGGACAACACCACCATAAAACATGGACCAACACGAATTGCAAAATCAGACAAAACAGCAAAATATAAAACCAAATAAAAACATCAGTCAAGAGCCCGTACCAGAACGGAAATTCAAGTTTGAAAAGTGCAAAGATGAGGTGTGCAAATGTGCAATTCAAGTGGAAAAAGAGCAACAAATACCTAATTGTTGTTTAACATATTAATTGCACTTGGTAAAAATGAGACCTGGAGTCTTTTAGTCTTCCTCACAGGAGCTCTAAAACAATGACCTTGGATCTTAATTTCCCAGAGACAACACTTCAACAGGTGACTCACTGTTTGGTTCTTTTTTTTTGGTTAATGGTTGAGGAGAGATGTAGACATGACAGACACCTACATGTTCTCACTCCAAACTACTCAAAGTCTGCAGCTTAGCCGCCACAGATAAACTATGATCATCTAAAAACCATTCAAGCATTAGATTGGCACATGCCGAACATACTGACGCCGGTATGGCGCATCGGTGGAACATCATTATCGGCCGATATCAGCCGATCAGCAAATACATGCTCTGATGTCACGGTAGCTGATGTGTATCTGTACTGGCTAGAATACCTCACTGCTGAGTCAGATGGCATTATTGGGCAGAAGAAGTCACCCGTCTGTTTGTTTTTTTTTTCCCACCCATAGTCAAAGTCAACCCAAGTACACTCACCTGACTTTACTGCTGCATTAAAAACAATAAGCTCGTGTAGAGGTGTCCCTAAAGCTTCATATTTTGACACACTGGTGACCGACAGAGCGGCCATGTTGGACAACTTTCAAGTAAACACAAGCTGCAAACACACAAGTACACAAAGCAGCAGGCGCACTTTTTTTATTTTCCATTACATAAAGGCCTCTGCGTGGTCCAGACTCATTTTTATAAACCTCACCACATTCCCTCCTGAATCCAGCAGCAATAAATTCTGTCTGTGTGCAGCCTAATATGCAGAGCACACACACACACACACACACACACACACACACACACACACACACACACAGCGTGTGCAACAACAACAACAACAACAACAACAGCAATCACTACTACTGAGAGAACAGTGTACACTTACCACCAGTCGCCACAGTGATCTCACTCAGGAAATGTCCATAAAAAGGGAAGTCGAAGGACAGGTTAACTCTCTGTGAGGGGAGAAACAGACAGATGAGCCCGGTGAGAAAGAGAGAGATGAGAGGAGAGACTGTTCAAGTCTAAAAAAAAACAACATAAAGAGGATTCAAAAAGAGCACAAGAACAATCAGGAAGGAACATTCAGAGGTGCTTTATCATCTCTACTCAGAGGGGGAAACATGTGAAATAAAGATCTTAAGGAGAATTGTAAAACCTGTGAAATACAATACAACTGCCCTGTGGAGACATTTTTGTCATGATTTCTTCTTCTTTAGTTTTGCATTTCAGCGTTTAGGTTACCATGTTTTAATTTCTCCTGTCCATCCTGGTGTTGCTTGTTTCCCTTTGTGTGTTTTTGTCTTAATGTTTCATAGTTTAGTCTTTCCTGATTTATGTTGTAGTTCTAGTCTCCAGTGTTTCTTGTCTTGTGTTTCTCCCTGCCTCTGTGTGTTTCCCTCCATGTTGATTGCCCTCATTGTCTCACCTGTGTTTGATTACCCCAGTATCTATTTAGTCTCTGTGTTTCTTCCCTTCTGTGTCAGTTTGTTGTCGTTTGTCAGTGTTGTATGTTAGTTGTCAGTTTTTCCTGTGACTCCTCGTGGCTCCTTGTTTTCTCCTTTTGGATTCTTGGATTTCAGTAAGTTTTTGCCTTTGGCCTTTTTTGTTGAAATAAATCATTTCTGTTATTTCCTGCAGTTGGGTCCACCTCCTTGTTTTCCAACCATTAATGACAATTTTGGAACACAGAGATAGAAAACCATGTCAGAGTCTTTTAATGTGTATTTTAACCTCTGTTTGATTATTTGTTGAGTTTCGCTCCGTCAGTGGGTTTGATATCATTTAGCGTACTATGCAGTGGGCGTGGTTTTACCTTTATTTACCTGTTTAGTCGTGTGGCAGGAGGCTCACAAAGAGGAAGAGTTGGTTTGAATATTTTCTGATGATTGTCATCGTCATGGTAATTATCAAAATCTTTTGGACTTTGGTTCAGTGTTATTTTTCACCCTTTAGTTTAATAAATGAGATAAAAGTATCTGGACTTTGATTTTACTTGTGATACAAACAAGTCACAGTCTCACTTCGTCTCTAGCATGGCCAAGAGTCAGATGGTGGACTTTATCCCATCTCCCCAAATCTACCTACGAGGGATTTTGTGGGAGGCTGAATCCAACCATGACTGTGACATCATGAAAGCAACATGCTGACATTTCCACAGACCTCTGCATCGATCGGAGCGCTGACAGTTGAAAGTTTTCTCTACAGATCTCAAGATGAGCTGTGTCTGTTTGATTCATTATTTTAGTCCAAGTTGGACACGCCTTCAGGAGAGATTGTCTGACAATGTACACCTCTAATCCCCCAATCATCATCACTTCCTGGTCTCTTTTGAGGACGGCCTTTCACCTCGACTTCTCGTCCAGTGGTTTGGAAAAAGTTTAAATACTTTAAAATAAGATCATGTAAAGTGGTGGTGACAAAATGACGAGGCTTTGACTGATTCTTCATCATTTTGAGGATGAAAGTTAATACATTTGACTGAGCATCTCATTACTTTCCATCCTTTTTTTCCCCTGGAAAAATGGTCTTCCGTATTATTTAGGAATATGTTGACAGGAATTATCACGTACTAAAAAGACCTTTAAGAAACTATGATGTTATAAAATCGCTCTGGGACCGAACGAGGGACGGACTGCTTCCCACAGACGATGGTTTATGCGTTCATTATTTTCCCCCTGAGCTGAACATGCTGCCAAAAAAGAACATTGGGGAAATAAACCGTCCATAGTAAACACACAGATATTATATGTGATCCTCGATGATGGGGGAGGGGAGGGGGGGGTCATCCTGAGGCCGACCACACTGAATCTCACAGACTGTGCAGCCGATCCAGAGCTTAACTCTTCTACGCTCCTGTGATGAAGTTGAACTCTGCGGCTGTGTTTTTGTTTTTACGACCTCATTGGCCGATTCCTTTTTCTGCGTCTGGGGCCAAAAGCTCTGGTGGGCAGCTGTGCCAAGAGGGGAGCCCCCCCCCCCCCCCTCCAGTGCTTGCCGTTTCTCTGGGATTGTGACTGCCATCATAATAAACTCTATTTGTTTAAGTCTGCCGACACGCTGGATGACTTTTGGCACAGATGGTTTTCACTTCTTCTCGCTCTGCAGTCTCCAGGAAATATTTTTTTTCATATCTGCTTTTGTCTTTGGTTGCCTTTTTAAATTGATGCTACATTAATGACTTCAGAGAGAAACCTCCCTCTTTTACATTTGAAAGAAACCTGTCGCCTCTTAGACGGGCCGCTCCGTGGCTAAAAAGAATAGCTCGCCTCCGACTGTACGCTTCGATCCATCATGACATGACTGAGAGTAGAAGAGCAGAATGCACAATGTGGAGCTCTTTTTCTATCTCCTCACCAGCTATTGTTCACCCGGGGGTGCTGTCTCTCTCTCTCTCTCTCTCTCTCTCTCTCCATAGTCTCTGCCACGCTGCTCTGAGTGACTCCATCAGTATGCTCCTCACATGGGTCACCTGCTTTAGCAGAGGTGGAGGGGAGGGAAACTTTACCGCAGAGGAGTCCTTAAGCTCTTTCACTTCTTACAGTTATTTCTTAAAACCTTAGTTTGGGTCTTGAAGGAGACTAGGGGAGCCCTAAGCCGGCATGCATCTCCACGTTTCACTTAATCTGTTTTCCTATGATAACGAGGTGGCTTTTATTTATCCTGAACCCAGAGTTAAAAAAAACACACACAACAAACACAGAAATAGGCTCACCTTGACTCATTAGTGCGAGCAATGGTAGCAAGGCCTATCACAGAGACCAGCCTATTGGTTTTTGTTTTCAAGCTCTCCAGACAATTATCAAGAAAAAAACCAAACAAGCTTTGCTATCCCGAGATAACGAGATTAATAAGTTAAGATCTCAAGAAAAAAACTTGTTATCACTGGAAAATAGAATAAATCAAAAGTATGGATGCATGTCCCCCTCAGCATTCTTATAGGAAACAAATCAGCAGTTCTGTTTCACAAACCGGACAGATCATGTTGTGACTTAGGTCAACATGCTGTCAAAGAATCAGTCTGCTGGACTTTGCATGGACCTGTTGTGGCGTTACTTTGCATCACATCTGCTTAGTTTCATTTATTCAAATTTTAGCCAAACAGGAACTTTCAGGGGTTCAAAACAAAGTCCAGTCAGAGTGGATATTTCTGCATCAAAGCCAGGACGAGTTTAACCGATTTACTGCATCATCTGCATGGACAAGGTACCTTACAAGACCCCCCCCTCAGGCAGTCGATGAGTGGAAATAATAATAGATAATGTGCTTCTAGTTTGTGAGAACATTGTCTTTGGATTTCTTTGGACTGTTGGTTTAGACAAATGAGAAAACTGAAGACCTCATACTCGACTCTCCTATTGAATTTTCTGAATTTAATAGATCAAACGAGGAACTTAGAAGATCACCCACATGGAAAAGAATAAATATTAGGTGCAGCAACAACTTCTCAGCCTTCACCTTAAAGTCTTTATCTGTTATTTTTCACACTTAAATATATAAATCAAGTATCTCCTGTGAAAATAACTCTGTGAGTCATGACTGTCTACAATGGGTGTAACACCCGAGTCCCACTGTCTGTGATGTTTTCAGAGTTTTCAGAGTCCTATCTTCACTTTGTTTACATCGCCAGGACGGCCGGCTGACTCCTCCCCTCGTGTATAAAAGTTGTTTAATTGAGGGACTAGAGAAAAGAAGAATAACATACTGTACTCACTGCTTAACTGTGTTTCTAGATCACGCTCATTTCAGGTAAATTTACATGCAGTGTGAAGATACGAGCATAATAAAGATCACTAGCATTAGCATGCTAACACAACAATGCAGCGCGAGTTGTTTTGGTTTCATGCTGGTGCTCAAGGGCGACATCTGCTGGATCAAAATATCACATATAAAGACTTTAAGCTGCAGATATCCTAACGACAGCTTACTATGAATTAATTTGACATGAAAGATAACGTCCAGCGTTACGTGTTAAAGACGCAAAGGACGCTGACGCAGTCTGTCGACTCACCGCTGCCTGTCTGTGTGTGTTGGACAGAATCCCGTGGATCTTCACTTTTTCCTTGTCCATCCGGTCCGTATCGACCCACAAGTCTCTGCTCATTGGATCAGATGGCCCGTATGTTTTTGACGTGTAGTAGTCGTGGTCTGTGTCCTCCTGCAGACACAGAAATAAATGAAAAAGTTTACATGCAGAAAAGTTATTAAAGAAGAACGTGATGGAGCGTGAAGGGGGAGAGTGGATATTGCTGTGGTGCTCTGTGATATAAACGCTGTTATTATTATCATCCAGTGTGCAGAATATATAAACACATATCTGTAAGAACACCCTGTGGCTCAGCTGCTATGACCCCCGATCTAATTCTAATCTAATTCAGCGGCTGCATTGCAAACAGAAAGCGTGCACGTATGGAAAATCAATAGAGTTTTCTTTTTTTTCTTAATTTGGCTGCAGAACAAAATAAGCTGCTAAATGAGATTACATTAGAATACAATCTTTTCCATTATGTGTGCATTCACTCAGAGGGTTTTCATTAAAGCACAATCAGCACAAGAGCTGGTTTAAATGTCTACTAATCAAATAAAAAAAACCAAGAAGCCCATTAACCCTCGTCCACTCAGGATTACATTCTTCAACAGAAACATTCATGGACTTTTATAAGCCGTGTGGGAGCGGCATGTCGGCTTTTATTGTTTCCTGTGCAGAATCAGGAAGAATGCTCGTCTCTGGAGAAACCTCACAGCTGTGCTTTTATCTAAAAAAAACATGTTTAAAGTGAATGTTTCGCTGGATGGAGAATCGGTGGAAAGTGAACACTGTGATCTCACTAATAAGAGCTCACACGGCTCTGTGGATTCCTTTGATATATGGGCGTTATTGTTCGCCTCTGTTGTCAAAAGGCCATGAGACAAACATTAATTAAAGCACAATCCTTCCCTGTTCTGTTCGTTATGCTTCCAGGAGTCTTATTCTCCTCGGAGAGCTATAATCTAATACCTCTACATGTTCAGCCCGGGGGTGAAAGACAGTGAGATAATTAGCTTAGCAAAGCCTCCTGATAAATATCAGAAATCCAAAATGGAGTTCAGCCATGTCGGTGGTGTTACTTTTGATTAAATTGAAGATTTAAACAAACATTAGCAGAAGCCTTTCATCACAGCTGAAAGTGCAGACAAATCGTGTCAGGGCAAACCCCCCCCCCCCCCCCCAGGCGGGCTGAGTCAGCGCTTTACTTCCAGAATAGAAAACAAGGGCGCTTGTAAAAAAAAAAAAAAAAGGAGCAGACACACAAATACAAGAGCTATAAAGCTTCCTCTTTATCAGCACAAGATGTTTTCTGCTCTCGCAGGGGGAAAGATGGAAGCTCCTCGGAGGTGAGAGAGAGAGCCCAGCTGCAGGTTGTTTCCCCTTCGGGGGGGGGGGGGGTGTGTTCTGCAGGGGGCCACGGGTCCAGCTGGGGGGAGGTGGACCTTTCAAGACGGCAGCTTGCAGCTCCGCCAGACTAACAGTCTCACACATGTAAAAATACACAATCCTGTGAGAGAGGTTTGGTGGCGGGGTGGAGCGAGAACAGGTTCTGCTTGCCAGCGAGTGAAGTGTGATTCTCGATATCGATGTGTGAGAATACACACCTGCAGTGAAACCTGCTGCTGCCGCTCGGGCTCTGTTTAGAAACAGACTTAACTTTGTTGAAAATACAATTTCATGTAAGCACGAGGAGCACTCAAGCTTTTGAAAAATGTTCCCATGTGTTTGGATTAAGCTAAATACACACACACACACACACACACACACACACACACACACACACACACACACACACTAGAGTACATGGTTAAATCAGAATATAGGCTCTTTCAAAAAGCACTTACAGGACGCCATCACTCATGTTCTGCTCTTTATCAGCTGATAATGCCTGTGATCCATTATTCATCGCTCAGCTGTATCTGCTTGATAGTACTGGTGTGTGTGTGTGTGTGTGTGTGTGTGTGTGTGTGTCGAGGTGAGCGAATATGAAGACTCTGTTGTGCTGGCTTCAGATACCCTCAGAAACTTTAGTGTGATGTTCTGAGTCTTCACTGAACCTGATCCAAACACATTGAATTTGCAAAACAAGAACACCTGAGCCAAAAACAGAAGATACTAACAAACACCTGCATCGTGTTCCAGCCAACTGCAGGGGTCCATCCAGAGTGGAGAGAGTCTTCCTCCCTTCTGTTTTCATACTCTCTGTCACTCTCCCCTGACTCTTTCTTTAAATCTTGATGTTGGCTAAGCTTTTGGCCGGGAACCGACGGATTAATAACATTTGATTGTGGAGAGAAATCCTGAGATACAATCTGTGCTCGAGTCATACAGAGTGTAAATATTAAAGAACAAAGCCTGAGAGACGCCTGCAGGGGGCGCTGGAGTCCCATCGATGGCGGTCTCCATGCTGGAAATGCTGTCTCAGTCTAACTTTCAGTCAACCTAACGACAGGCTGAGAGCTGGAGCTGAGGCGGGTTTTAAACCTCCTGACAAACCGTTACACCGCGCCCACCTGTCAATCAGGTCAGCTACACGCCTTATTGTGAATAACTCTTATCCTTCATCAAATCAAAACGCATGAGTTGTGCAGTGTGTGGCCAAGAACAGACCAAAATCATTTCTTGAAGCAGACTGTAATAAATCAGATAAGTAGTCTGAGTTGAATCGAGGCTGCTGATACATAATTTAAGGTGTTCTGCTCTTTTGGGTTTTAGTTCTTATACTCTGGTTTTGAAAGCTGTCTGCCCGGTTCAAACAGAATATGGTTGAACTTTCTCAGAGATGTTGAGTTTACAACACAAAACTCACCATCGCTGCAGAAATAACTGCAAAACCATCATGTTGGAAAAAACCCACTGACAAAGACAGCACAACCCTGACTCCAGAGGATGATGAGGAGTCAAGAGTAAAAACACTGAAGAAGAGCGAAGAGGAAATGTAAAGACGAGGAGTTCATCCGAGCAGCTTCAGGCAGAGTCTGAAGAATATAAAGACAGTAAACATCTCTTTCCAAACACAATATCCTCCGGGAGTCTTTTAACAAACTTGACAAAGTGAGACTCAAAACAAACAACGGGGGGGAGGGGGGGGTAATAACTCATTTGCATTCATGAGGGGGTTTAGAATATGGAGCGTGTTGAGGGTAAAAGCAGCTCTGGGACTCAAGTGAAGGAGGGAGAATTAGAGCGCCTCGCTGCTCGCTGCCTCGCTGCTCGCTGCCTCGCTGCCTCGCTGCCTCGCTGCTCGCTGCCTCGCTGCCTCGCTGCCTCGCTGTGTGAATCCTCTCCCTCAAGAAATCCACAAACAAACAGCGACTTTATCGAAGCATGTAACTCCCTAAGAGCCTTCGTCATAAACCGCACACTTACAGAGCGCCACAGGAATGAGTCCTAAAACCAGGAAGTAAGTTAGCATTTGAGCGCCATGGGGTCTAACGTCTAAAAGTCAACAGGGATTTTGTGTTTGTGGTTAGACTCCTGAAATAAGGTCTGTGGTTAACACAAGCTGAAGAGATGTTGGTGTTTTGTTAGACCACATAAACTACGTTAGGTAATACCTCCACTTGTGAAGTTTGAAGTTTTTATAATAATAATAATAACTTAGATTTATATAGCGCCTTTCATGAAACCCAAGGACGCTATTACAAAGTGTGTGTGTGTGTGTGTGTGTGTGTGTGTGTGTGTGTGGGGGGGGGGGGGGGGGGGTCGTAATGGAAGGCAACAACAGACAAAGAAATGAAGGAGAAAGGAAGTGGGTTGAGTTGAGTGTCATCGGCGTATGAGTGAAAATTGAGACCATGTTGGCGGATTATCAGACCGAGGGGGAGCATGTAGATAGTGAAGAGAAGAGGGCCAAGCACAGAACCTTGCGGTACTCCTTGGTTAACTGGGGTTGGGGAGGAGCTGGAGTTGCTGATGGTGTCAAACTGTTGCCTGTTGGAGAGGTAGGAGTGGAACCAGGAGAGAGCTGGACCGGAGACACCAAGCTGTTCAGATAGGTTGAGGAGGATGGTGAGGGAGACTGTGTCGAAAGCTGCAGAGGATTTTACTCATCTTTAAAAAGGCGGTTGCTAACAAGCGGCTAAATGTGACTACAGCGGTCGTCTGGGACATTACGCCGGACACAGAGGGCGGGAACTCTCTCACTAGTCGGAGATGTCTCCTGTAGGTTTAATCTTTAGGTTGAGGTGAATATTATGTTAGTAAACTATTTATTAAGCTACGTGGATTAGTTTATCGGAGATCGTCTGAAGCGTAACGCTAGTGACGTCACAATCATCCGACCGTGGTGTAGTTAGCTTGTAGCATAACGTTAGCTTTTTACTTCTGTCGGCCGCATTAACGCTTCAAGCATCATAAAAATGGCGTTCATCTGTGAAGATTATCCTGCTGAACAAAACGCCTACGCTTCAGAAACGTGTGTTTAACACAGAGATTATTTTCTGCAATGATCCAAAATCCAATGAAAACATCCCAGAGGAGGATTCTGGTTAGACGCCTTGGCGATGCTACTTCAGGGTTGGCCTACAAAAATACGTCATATGGTTTGTTCTCTATTACTACACATCAAAGCGAGCTATTCAAACAACCCCCCCCCCCCACCCGCCCCACCGTACTGTCTGCTTTTATTGGCAACCTGTCAGCGCTGTAATGATCACAACACGCTGTTCTTCTCTGAAGATGTGAACATGCGGGCGTGAAAGTGACACCATCAAACGCTCACATTATTTCAGAGGGAACATGAGGAGCGATGTGTCTCTTTTTCTTCATGTGCGGTGCGGCAACAGATTCAGGATCTGAAGAAAGGAGCAGCCCCCCCCCCCCCGTGTGTGTTGGTGTGGTTTGTTCACGCTGCTCAAAGAGAGACAGAGGACGTATAGAAGACGCTGCTACCTGCAAACTCTGAAGACGTTTTTTACAACATGAGGTCAGGACACTCACATCGGCATGTTTGGTATGTAAACAAGGTCGAAGGTGATTCTCAGACTGAGCAGGTGTTCAGACCAAAAATCCAAATCCAAGATTTACTACCAGTTAACAAGAAAAGTTACAATCCAAGATGACTAACACAGCTATGAGCTTTTAAAGGTTGGGGAGACAAAACACTTAAACAACAATCACAGGAGGAATGCTGCCTAGTTATTCAGCGTCCGCTTTAAATCAAGGTCAAAGGTCAAAGGTATCTTCATTGTCCCCACAGGGAAATTTGTTTGTAGCTGGAGACATACAAATACATAAACAACACTAATAAATCATCCAAACATCAAGTGCATAAGTACATACAACATGAAACATGAAGCCCAGCAGAGATGCTCCAGCATCACGATAAAAATTATAAAAGTGCAATGAGCAAGGAATTAGAATTCAACTGCTATTCAACAGACAAATATCAGCAGGTACAAATGAGACCCGATGCCTTTTAGTCTTCACCACAGGCAGTCTGTACCGTCTGCCTGAGGGGAGAAGACCAAACTCTGCAAAGAGAGGGTGATCTGAGCTTTATAGTTTGACTTAAGTTCTGCTTAAGCCGGCAGACGATTTACAAGTAATCAAGTATAACTGGTGTTCAAAAATGGTCAACGGACTTGAGCTGATAAAGCGCTTTTCTAGTCTTCTGACTACTCAAAGCTCTTTTACATCACATGTCACACCCACCCATTCACACCCTGATGGTAGTGATCACTGTGTAGTATCATCCATCACAAGTAACTAATCCCATTCATACACCACCACTGAAGCAGAGGGAGCAATTCAGGGTTAAGTGTCTTGCCCAAGGACACATCGGACATGTTGCCCAGCTGGGGATCGAACCCTCGGCCCCTAAAAAAAAGTGGGAGACCACAGACATCAGGACAGTTAACACAGATGATGTGATGACTGTATCAGACTGGGAGACCACACACCTGCAGTTTGTAACCATTTCTCAGACAAGAGATCTCACAAAAACTTGAGTGATCAAACGTGACTTGAGAAGAAAAACAAATATGGAGGACGATCGAGGTCGTCAGCAGTGTGTGGAGAGAGAAGCTGTGATGTCCACTCGACTGAAATCTTATTTTCACTGCTATCAATAGTTAAATGTTTCTACACATCTTTAATTGTATAAAAGCTCCCTTCATTGATCCAAACACAACATTGCACAAGATCAGAGTACTGAAGCTCACAGCAGGATTGTTCAGAAAGACTTTAAAGTTTGATGC
>NC_083630.1:24609060-24614060 GCF_963584025.1 Labrus mixtus | reverse complement strand
CTGCACGGGGACGCCGGCGTGCTTACCAGAAACTAGACAGAAAATAATAACGGTAATTATAAACACACAGCGGGGCTTGAGTTCTGCTTGAACTGTTTTTAAGGCCTGCTCTCTGAAGCCTCCAAACAGAAGCAAAATAATATTTTTCATGTAGAGTTATTATTATTTGAAAAGACAACCGCCATGACAGATGAAGTTTCCTGAATTCAGAATGTGAACTCAAAGCCACAGATGACATTAAACAGCATGAGAGGTATCAGCAGTATTCTGCCACATGTTTCATTCCGCACATGACATCTGTAGTTTTAAAAAAACATTAAAACAACATCCTCCAGTGATCTCAGTCGTTCAGCACCCACCTCTATCTGCGAGCTGTTGTCCGTGTCCTCGGCTGACAGCAGCCCGGGGAATCCCTCGGGCTCCACCTGCTCCGGCTCCTGGTCCTGCTCCTGACTGGCCCTGTTGCTGTCCATGCTACGAGGTTTAGGCGGGAGCCATCTCCTCCACCTGTGACTGTACAGCGTCACATCCACCGCTGCGTCCTCCTCTCCCGCCTGCCCCTGCACGTATGAGTAAGAAACCCCTGGGGGAGACAGAAAAAACACAGCGTGAGAAATGTAATCGGTGTGTTTTACCAGCTAAATAATTACATATGACTTCAGTGTACTAGGATGTATTAAAGGAAGTATTATTGAAGACATTAATCTTGTCCTGCTTCATCTTAAGTCAGCGTCTCTGCAGACTTTTTCTCATCGCATCGGGGAGAAAAATCTCAGCGCCTCAAACAGATTACACATTAGGAACGACTCAGCAGCCGTCACACAGACCAGCGGGCCGCAGACTTTCACAATCATCCCTACCCCTGAGTCTGAAACGAGACGACAGTGACAGGGGGGAAAAATGACTCGATGTTAATATAAACGCCAAACTTGATGAACGCAGCCTGAGACAGAGCAGAGCGCTGGCTTGGGGGTGAAATGTGCTCATTATATGAAACGTGTTCCTGAATTGAAATGAGTCAGAATATGGAAGAAAAAAAATATACATGCAAAAGAGCTTTATGCTTTATAAAAAAGTTCAGTTCAACAAGTCCGTCCTGCTTCAGGACCTGATTGGTTTGAACAAACTCAAGTGTCTTTGATTGAGATGTCATTCAGTTTGTTCGTCCAGTGGAAAGCTAAGGTCCCAAACTAGACCCCAAAGTTCAAAATAAAAGCTTGCGTCTGATTTTGTTGACTAAAATATCTTCTATTTTCGTCAACTAAAATGATGTGCAATTTTAGTCAGTGACTAATCGACTAACAAATGACGAATATCTGACTGAATATAAAAGGACATTTTCATCAGGAAACTAAATTAGAAAATGGTGTGAAGATTAACACTGCGTCTAATCATAAACACCTTTAAAGGCTTTATATGTGATGTTTTGATCCAGCAGATGTCGCCCTTGAGCACCAGCATGAAACCAAAACAACTCGCGCTGCATTGTTGTGTTAGCATGCTAATGCTAGCGATCTTTATTCTGCTCGTATCTTCACACTGCATGTAAATTTACCTGAAATGAGCGTGATCTAGAAACACAGTTAAGCAGTGAGTACAGTATGTTATTCTTCTTTTCTCTAGTCCCTCAATTAAACAACTTTTATACACGAGGGGAGGAGTCAGCCGGCCGTCCGGGCGATGTAAACAAAGTGAAGATAGGACTCTGAAAACTCTGAAAACATCACAGACAGTGGGACTCGGGTGTTACACCCATTGTAGACAGTCATGACTCACAGAGTTATTTTCAGAGGAGATACTTGATTTATATATTTAAGTGTGAAAAATCACAAATAAAGACTTTAACAGGGTTTTTGGAAAATCTTCACCACGAAGGAGTTTTACAAAATGAGCTTTTTCTGTGACCTAAAACACAGTTCTGGACGTATGAAAATCCAAAGCGTGCAGAAAAAGCTACATTTTTTAAAAATGGCTGCCTTGGTGTGGACTCGGCCTCAGCCACCTATGACAGGAGCTCCTGTGCAAAACATCTCCTGAAGCAGTCAGAGAGTTTCTGTTTATCTGAAAGTCCTGTGACGGAGTGCAGACTTGTTTCCTCTCCGTCAGGCTGTAACGTTTGGCAAAGCTCGGATGAGCTCCCGCTCCCCATGACCCTAATAGGATTAAGCAGTTAAAGACAATTACTTATAAAACTTTTATTTTCTTAGCGCTTCATTCCAAGACAAAGTTTACAATGTGCTTACATGCTGATCCAGCTATGCAAATTGTTTTGGCTCCAGGTTAGACGATACTGCTGATTCCTCTCCTATTACTCCATACTGCTTCTGTTTTATGAGACAGAGGTCACCGGGTTTAGCTAGCAGAGCTACCGCTTTTCCTCTTTGCCTCTTTTCTTTTCTCTCATGCTCGCATTTCTGTCTCCTCGTCTTCCTCCTCTCTCCTCTCTGCGGGCCCCTCGACTAGTGCTTCTCTCAGGAAGGAGAGGAGGAGAGAGTTGGTGAGAGAAAACGGAGGGCGCTTCAGATGCTAATTCACCCAAAGTGGAAGCTGACAGATTCACTTTATAATGAGCGTCTGCAAAGCAAAAGAAGCAAAGAGACCAAATCTGCTCTTTCAAATCGGTGTTGATGTACATCAGGGAGGCTTTAAGTGAGCAGAAGGCACAAAGTTTGAAAGAGGACTCGGGGTAATTTGCAGCTAATTGTTTTTGGAGCCAAAGAAGAACAGTAAAAAAAAAAGTCAGAGCCCACTTCCATAAGCCACAAAGACCACAAACCAGAGCAGGAATCTTTATGTTCATGTGGACCCTGGCCTCACTTTAAGACTAATTACTAAATCAAAAGGAGAAGATCTATTTTTCAGCAAGGCTAATGAAAACGTGTTCAGCTTCTTTACATTTCTCTCTTAAAGTTGGCAAACCCAAACACAGAGCAGGAGGTATTCACTTACATGCTTCTTTTATTATTGAGGTTAATTTGATATATTGAAACCACAACACTCCTCTTCTCCTCATGCAATCTTTTCCTCGTCTTTTAATCTGCGTTGGGCTTTTGTACCTCGCCCTTAACGCCTTTCATGTCTCTGATTTGCCAAAAGTGCTTCACAAATAAACACGCTTTGCCTCTCCGTACAACTTCATCCATCTTATAAATACAGCTCGGGAAAACCAATTTAGGCTTCATTTGTAAAAGTTGCACAACAAAGATCTATATGTTTGCTCTGCGCTCTGGTCTGCGGTTAAGCAGCAGGATAAATGGGGCTCTCGTTGAAAGAAAATGAATGCACTTTTTCTTTGTTCCACAGTGAGTCACATTTGAACAGAAATGATCGAGTATAAGAAGTGGATGTCATCCTCTGCGTGGCTGTCTTTGTTACCAAAAGAAAGCCTGAACTTTAAGAATATATTTATGAACAACAACTTTAATAATGTAGATTTTCATGATTCAAAGGTTTTCCTTAAAGTAGTTCTATAGGTACATGGAGGAATTTTCTTGGGATTAGTGTCTCGTAGCACTTTTGTGAATAGTGGGTCAGTAAAGCTGTACAGTTAGCATGCTAGCTAACAGTGGGATCTCCTTCTTTTGAAGGAAGAATGTGCGACATTGTGCACGTAAATAAATCATAAATCAAGTCTATCCTGTGTAAATGTGTCTCAACGAGTCCCGCTGGCTGTGTTGTTGTCAGAGCCGTGTTTACATGGACGGGTTAGGGGTTAGGGGTTAGGGGTTAGGGTCAATGAGAAAGCAGAAATATGTAATCCATCCATCAATCCCTTATCTTTCACTCATCTGGGGCAGGGTCGCGGTGGCAGCACGCCCAGACTTCCCTCTCACAGCAACATTTTCCAGTTCCTCCTGGGGGATCTCAAAGCGTTCCCAGGCCAGAAGAAACAAACTAGCCTTGGTCTACCCCTGGGTCTCCCCCAGTTGGATATAAAAATGTAATGGATTTACATTTCGTATGTTAGCGCGCCTAACTCTGTGATGTAGTCGGCACGCTATGCAAAACCCATTTCATCCCACTCATAACTTGCATAAAGAAACACAAAAAATCTAATTCAACACAACAAATAGTTTGTTATAAACAGGAAAACAATATATAGAGCATCTTCAAATACATTTTAAGGTATAGGGATAAATAGCCTGCCGTCGTTAGCCAGCTAGCCATGCCAGTTCTACAATTCTACAATTCACTTAACAGACAGTACATCAGAGAGTAAGAACAACACAAACCATCATCATCAATAATATGGAGACCATCATCATTAAGTTAGTAGGTATTCATGAAAGAGCTGGGTCTTTAGCTTTTTCTTAAAGGTGCAGAGGGACTCTGCAGATCACATGGAGTTTGGAAGTTCATTCCACCACCGGGGGGCGACAGAGGAGAAGAGTCTAGTCAGCGTCTTAGGACCAGTTCCCACGGTATATGCTCGATTCTGTGTTCATATTTGTCCGGCTTTTTTTGCCACAGCATGCCAGTAAATTCTGCCCTGAAAAATCCTCGTCTCGATCCTTCCCATGCAGGACCAGGATCACTTTACAAAGACGTTACATGTGCAACCACTAAGCTTCAGCTCTTTCCAGAGACACTTTTCTTTCCATATGCATCACTTCAGTCTTGTTGTTTAGGGGGTTGCAGCAGCGTTCATGGGCCAACTATTCCCTCACTGTGTCTTTGTCACATACCACTAATACTTCCTGACACTCACTCGATCCCTAATGGTCATTAGTCACACCCATGTGGACAAAGTAGCCCAGGCAAACTTCCTGTCAACAGTTAGATTCTTCTAATCCAAGAGGCACCTACACACCCACTCCACTTACACATCAACATTTATTTTCAACCCATAAAGGGTCTTTGTCAGTTCCTACATATATACAACGGAAAGCTGGCAAACTGTGGACACCATGACCACAGCGTAAGGGCTTCGGGTAAATGGCTGCTCTTTTTCCCAGCAGTCCCTCTGAAACGGCCGTGATGAGTCACCCTTTAGAGGAGCA
>NC_083630.1:24573264-24603264 GCF_963584025.1 Labrus mixtus | reverse complement strand
TATTTCATAGGGACTCAGATATATATTGCACAGCTGTAACATAAATGTAAATTTAAGTTTCATGAAATTGAAATACTCAACATATGAGAAGCACAGGTAGCTTGCTAGCTTCTAAATTCTGTTTAGTTTATTTTAGTTTAGGGACCATGCATAAATTAATCTCAATTAATAAGAGGTGATGCATTGCACCAGATTTAGCTGATTCCATCTGCAGTCCCTGTGCAGGTAGAGACACCAGTGATACAAATACACAATTAATCCAAACAAGATATGATTAAGAGCTGATAAAACCACATCACAGCTACATTACCTATAACCTAACACCCTCACAGCCTCCTGTACAGAGGACACATTTGCTTCTGGAGAAATACAAAGTGGTGAATAAAAACATAAAAAATCTCCCTGAAGTGAAATCTTCAAACCTCTCAGATTCTTTTATTTTTATACTCAAGAGGAAGTGCAAACAGGGACAGAAACTAAAGCCTTGTTCTGCTTCTCTCGTGATGATTTGGTAAGGTGGAAGTGACAAGCAGATATCAAAAACAATGAAAAGTCAAGATGTGGCTCTCGTCTGCTTCAGCTCAATGTGCACATGCTGGATTATGATGAAGGAGGGAAACAGAAAGAGGGGGGGGGATCTGTCAGAGGGGCTGCTGTGGAGGCCCTGAGGGGGTTAAATGTTGGGCTGAGTCACTGTGTTAACTCTGAGCTGCAGCAGACTCTATCTTCCAAACTTCACACCACCTGTCTCTGAGGAGTCAACCGCAGGAGACAGGACCGCCGGGGGGGCTTCACCGGCAGAAAACACAGGCGCTATTACTGTGAGACACACGGGAAGCCAATGCAGCGCTGCACCTGACAAGAGAGGTCGAACTTCTGAAGCTACTATTCATCTTTTCTCAAATAACCGGCGAGACTTTAGAAGCCTGAATTTGTCATGAGCCAACAATTAGCGCGAGGTAACGGTGGCCATTTGGGCTGCGATTTCAGCAATCTTTCATCAGCTTCTTAAAACGTCTCAAGTGTAATTTTGTCCTTGGGAACAGACGACAAAAGTTTGTTGTCTGACAAGGAAAATAATTACAGCATTAGCATGCCATTACTGGCTGGCAGGGAGACAATAGATCAGCGAGACTTCTCTTTGGTCTTGCTCCAAATGTAGCGATTAAATTTGGCAGATAGCGAGATGATATCCCTCTCTCTGATTGATCTTCTATGATACTCTAACCAAGATTAAATACTTTGTTTGAAAAATGTTTTTAAAAACCATCAATCAAAATGTGAAAGACAATATTTCAGAGTTCAGCTTCAAGCCTTTAAACTCTTTATATGTGATGTTTTGATCCAGCAGATGTCGCCCTTGAGCACCAGCATGAAACCAAAACAACTGGCGCTGTATTGTTGTGTTAGCATGCTAATGCTAGTGATCTTTATTATGCTCGTATCTTCACACTGCATGTAAATTTACCTGAAATGAGCGTGATCTAGAAACACAGTTAAGCAGTGAGTACAGTATGTTATTCTTCTTTTCTCTAGTCCCTCAATTAAACAACTTTTATACACGAGGGGAGGAGTCAGCCGGTCGTCTGGGCGATGTAAACAAAGTGAAGATAGGACTCTGAAAACTCTGAAAACATCACAGACAGTGGGACTCGGGTGTTACACCCATTGTAGACAGTCATGACTCACAGAGTTATTTTCAGAGGAGATACTTGATTTATATTTAAGTGTGAAACATCACATAGAAAGACTTTAAAATCAGACTCAAAAGTAAAGATTTGGTCAAAGCAGCTAATCTGTCGTACTGGGATTCAACAAACTAAGACAAACAATTAAAACCAAGAAGCTAGTTTTTGTTGAATTGTTTTGTATGGGATCATTTCCACAACCTGTTCTCTGAAAGGTCACTGAAGGTGCAGACAAAGACAAGGTTTTTGTTTTGACCTGTCCCACTGCACGTCATGTAACCTACACTGTAAAACTTGCACCATAACGCCCCCGGCTCTTTTACAGAGTCCATAAAGACAGTTTGGTCGTGTGTTGCTGTGTTTATGACCCTGTCGGCTACGGGAAGTGGGTCACCGCCCAGAGACAAAACCTGCACAAGCATGTTCTGCAGACAGCTCTGCGTGATGTCAGTGAAAATGACCTTGGCTAACGTCTTCCTCCTGAAGTAAATTACTTCACTTCATCTCCTCTCTCGTGTCAACAGCTGTGACGGGTATCAGTTATTTCACACCAATTATCAGCAATGAAGAAGACTGATGTGAAGCACACGGGGGATCTCTGCAAACAACTGCACAAACATTTGCACATGTAGCAGAAATGCATCTCGCTCGTTCATACATGTAATGAAGGAGGACAAGCATGTGATGGTTACCATCTGTCCTGGAGACATGGAGACCCTGATTTCCATGTAACTCACTAAGAGCGTTGTCAACACTTGAAAGCAGCATCTGGCATCGAAGAGGCTCTATTTCCATTTTAAGGAACTTGGGAAATCAATATCGCATGTTTCTTTTGGTAAGAGTTTCCTCACAAATCTTGAGTGACTTCAACTGAAAAGACACACAAACTGGTCTACAAGTTCTGCAATGTTTCAACGATGTTACAAGACTGAAGTCGAAGAAAATTAATTACAACTCTAATACGACATTTTCATATTGTGACATTCAATCGTTCCTTTTTGACTTTTTGCCGCTTCATTAAAAACTTAAACATCACAACAATTTGTCACAAGGCAGGAAAAAGTTTACAACCAAGTACTGAGGCTCAGTAGGGCTTTGAGGTGAATGTTAGCTACATCATGCTAACATGTTGATGTTTAGCATGCTTGGTCGAGGTTATTAGCATGCGTCATTAAACAAAGAATTGGACCAGAGGGGAGCTAGACGTTCACAGTTTGACAGACAGGGTTGTTGGAATATGACACACAACGTTCAAACACATTTGTACACACAAACAAGTGAGAACACAGTTAGCTTAAAAGTGAGTAAGTTAGCTTGCGCAAGCATTAGCTCAATACAGTCACTGAGCACAGCTTTACACAGATAGCGGGATTCTCTTAAACACAGAGTTGTTGAAATCCAACAAATTGTTGAGATGTTTCAGTCTGAATTGAGGAGGCGAGCCGACCGACAAGGAGGGAAACAGATAAATAATTACATGTTGACAGTTTTTTAAAGCACATTACATAGTCAGGACGACAATAACAAAATCTATAAAGTCCCAAAAGGACACAAATTATTGAAAGTAATAATGACAACCTACACTAGAAGGTCTGAAGTCAAACTGGCAGTCTTGAGGCTCAATGTAACTTCAGGAGATGAATGTAGGACTTAAAAAGAGATTTTCCTTCTCCCAATACAAGAGGGCATGATGCCACCCTTCCATAAAGCCGAGTGAGTGCACTTTAATATATAATGAAACACCTACAGCTTCTGAGCTATAGTACTATAAAAAATAAATGAACACATTCCTGGCCAATGGAGCTGAAGCTTTCCAGAGCTGGCTGAAAATTCTGGGGATTTTTAATGGCTGACAAAAGCATTTCACATCTGCGGGAGATAAACAAAGAAGAAGAAAAAAAGAGAGCGAGTGGTGGAAAAATAAAGGCAGGAAGAAAACAAGACAGCTGCACAAAATGCAGCTTTTAAAAACCTCAGCTTTGATGCAGAGTGTGGGCTCTGTTTACGTATGTAGGAATGTCTGTCCCAAGTGTTTGTTAAAGTCAAGAGTGAAGGAGAGGAAGTGAGCAGAAGAGGGCCGAGGAGACAGAGGTGAGGGAACATCGCTGGACGTTGACCTCTCTGTAATGTCTTCTCTTCGAGGCGACCTCTTAAAAGTTGCAGCCATTAAAACATTTATTCCACTGAAGTCATCTGTGATGTCACGGCTCGCAAAAAATCGACTCCTGCAGCTGCATGGAGGTCGTGAATCTCTTTCGCTGGCTAGGAAGGAGCTAACATCCAGCTGTTCAACCCCCGGTGGAGTTCTCCCGTTCACTCTCCAACATCTCTCCATCTCCCTCTCTGTTCATTGTCCTTCTTTTTTTACAAGGCTTAACCTGTTTTTTTCTGCTCTAAGACAGATGTGCAGTCCCACATGTTATTCCCATTGCTCAATGAATACCAGGACTTTCACTGAGACTGAAACAGCTGACAGGAGGAACATTACTGCCCGGAAAGTGCACAGCATGTTGTTAAGAATGTCACCTTAAATTGACTTGTTATCAGCTTTTTAAAACTCCTGAAAGCCTCAAACTAAAGCTGCAAAAATCTCCAAGAATATCAAAGGAAATGTCCCTATTTCAGGTTTGCATAGACACACCACCACTCGACAGATTTAGTGCATGTACAATCTGAGCAGATAACCCGAGACCGCCAAGACAATCAGGACCTGGAAGCAGTGCCACCCCATAAAAGAGAAACGGCCCCCGACTGACAGGGTCAAATCATCGCCGTCAATCACTCCAGCTAACTGCGACGAGTGGGACAGTGGAGGTGTCAGGGAGACGGGGGCCTTTCATTACCTTCCTGTCAGTGCGATTGTAGCCTCATATCAAGCCGGATGTGTTGCCTGTCATGTCTCGGCTGCGGGCTGCCACCGCAAATCTGCCACGGGACACAAACACCCCGGGTGATGCAGCGAGACCCCCGAGTCAGCCGGGGTCAGAGGGAGTGATTTAACAGCCAACGTGCATGTTAAAGTGAGAAACAACTGAAGGTGCTGCAGCCTGCACAAACATATATTTGCACTTCTAGCTTGGCACCAAAGAGTGGATCATTTAGAAGCTAAAAGTTGAATACTTCCCTTTAAGAGAAACAAAACAAAGATAAAGAGAGGGAACTGGAGCGTCACTATAATGGACCTAAAAGGCAAAAAATAAAAATCAGATATCTCAGAATCTGACTTGCAGGGTATCTGTCTTCATAAAAACATCGACACTTGATCTGGCAGTTAGTTTTTATGACGTCTTTAGAGAGGGGGCAGAGGGGAAAGTTTTTACTTATATTGTCAACTTTATCTCTCCTGATAAAAGCAGAGCCATAAAGGTTTATGTTGGGAATGTGTTCTTACTGTACGGCTGATTTTTCTCTACTTTAAAGAGGGGTTGAAGAGTGCAAACACATCCAGACTCACTGCAAAGCAGAGAGGCAGAGAGAGCACTTTTTTTATCAAAGAGAAAAAATGACAAAGTTTACGAGGCTCCCCGTGAACCTAAAAACCCTGAAAGCCCCCCCAAAAGCTTTTCTCCGTCAGTAAACAAAGACATATCGCTGCATCCTGTGAATGTGCTACTGGCAAATAAAGAGATACAAAAAAAAAAAACATTGTGGAAAATAATCCATGAAATGAAATCCAGAAAGAGACACAAGTGGTTAGATAGCGCTGACATACACGTCCAGCATTTGTTAGCTTTATGAGATTCAAGATTCAAGATTTTTATTTGTCACATGCTCATACAGATGTGCAGTGAAATGTAAAGACTGTTCTGCAAGGCCATGCAATAAACACTCAAATTACTAATACACATGAATACAGTAATATAGCTAAATTATGTCTGAGGTCATGAATACTTCAATTAAACCAGAGCCTCTGCTCATCATTCTTGGAACATCTCTGACCTTTAGAGAACTAACTACAACACAGCGGTACTTTCTCTCTTACTGTCTTATAACGGCAAAAAAATTAGTTCTTACTTTGTGGAAAAGTGCAACTGTTCCTACCTCTAAAATGTGGTTAGAAAATCTAACTAACACTCTCCATTTGGAAAGGATAAGATATGTTGTGAAGGACAGACTTCAACAATTCAATAACACCTGGAAACCCCTTGTATCATATCTTGCAACTGCTGGCCGAATACAACAGTCCTCGTCCTAGCACACACTGTACAACAACTGAGATGGTTGAAGAGTGAAGGTCTCTGAGGGTCGTGGGGGGTAAGGGTTGGGTGGGTGGGTTTTTTATTTTTTATTTTAGTATTATTTGTACTCTGTTTGTTTCTCTGTTCTTTACATTGCATGTTATTGCACTTTATTTCTTAACTACCTTATTTAAATATTACCTCTGTGCCTATCTATACATCTGAGCTTCAAATAACATCAGGGTTACATGCACAACTGTAATAACTATAAAAACGAGTCTGAAATATATTGTTGAATGTATGTCCGATTTACTTGCTCAATAAAATATATTTGAATTAATACAGTAATATAGAAATATAATGTAAAATAAAAAAAGAAATATTTGAATATACAAAATATAGAATAATGTAAACAATGTAAAGTGTCAATGTGCTTATTGGAATGTGTGGTGTGTGTGCATCATGTAGTCACAGTTCTGTTTTGTTTAGTTCTGTTCATGTTTTTAACTGACTCAACATAACTAGCTTTTAAGATGTCCAACTTCTAAATGATATAACTACACAGGATGTGTTCAATTCACTGAAAGGCTTCTTTCTTAAAAGCTTTTTCAGGAGTTTCTGTGATTAACTTTTCTTCTCCTGATATTTGCCGGAGGAGCTGTAAGTGTGAACCATGGACTGTAAATATTAACGGACGAAGCCTGAATGACGTTTATGCCAGTCATGTGACTTCCAGTGTTCCTGGAGCCAACCTCAAGCGGACACTCGACAAACTGCAAGCTTTTCACTCAGACTGTATTCAGAGTTTCTCCTGACAGCCTCCTTGTATTATTTCTGCATAAAATCCGAGTGAGCTGATGTGAGAACACAGCAGGATATTATCAGGAGAATTCACCTGGAGCAAGTTGAACCCCATTGTTATAAAGCCAAATATTCTCATTACTGCATCGTTTAGCAAACTCCTGACACTTCTGCGTCATTCTTTCTACGTCTTGTCTCAGAGCAGTCCTCCTGATATGATCTAGATATTATAGGGAGTGCAAATGAAAACAGCTTTACTGTAATGTTAACGTCCACTTGTCTGAGCCATAAAGATGCATCCTGTTCAGTCATGTATTTGCTCATTGATTAGAACCTTCAAGGATCTGCAAGTCTGTATTTACCTTCACCTCCTCCTGGGGCTATTTGTGCGAGGTCTGCTGGCAAACCTTTATTTGGCTACAGGCCGACCCGACAGCTTTAATGTGTTTGCCTTCCTCTGCCCAGACAGAGCCATGAATTTATCTCAGAGGCTGTCCAGTCAGTGAGTCAGAATGAGGTCTTCTTCTATCTGCAAGAGAAAGCTCAAAGGTGGAGAGCTGAGGGGAATAATATCACACCGACTGACTGACTGACTGCTTTTATAGAATTCAAAAGACGTCCCTTATTAACCCTTTGCAACGTGCATGACAGAAGAAGAAGAAGAATAGAAGAATTTATACTTTATTGATCCCGCGAGGGGAAATTCGTTTTTTACACTCTGTCTAGTAAACATGCTACACAAACATGAACTGAAATACACACACATGCACAAACAGGATCCTGTGGACATGCACTAATGGAGAGGTCTCAGAGTGAGGGGGCTGCCCTACGGCGGGCGCTCCTGAGCTTGTGGGGGGGGGGGGTTAGGTGCCTTGCTCAAGGGCACCTCGGCAGTGCTCAGGAAGTGGCCTGGCACCTCTCCAGCTACCAGACCAATTTCCGGACTTGGTCCGTGCCGGGACTTGAACCGGTGACCTTCCGATTCCCAACCCAAGTCCCTACAGACTGAGCTACTGCCGCCCACAAAAAAAAAAAAAAAAATCAGGGGAGAGCGCGAACGCAGTCCCCCACTACCACAAATTATGCAGTCGAGATTCCCACATTTGGGGAATTCGCATAGGTCAGCCCAACCGAAGTGCAATGGTCAGGCCTCGCCATGGGTGAACCACCTTCTTGATCATGGTATCTCCCCTGCCAGGTAAGTATATGACAGTGTGACAGTGTGAAGTCCTGAGCTAAGTGAAATGTCCAAAAGTATGTGGACATCCCTTCTGGTTTCTGGGGCACTCCCAAATATGGAGCGAGAGTTAAGAGGCCTTTAAAGTCCTTCTATGTGATTTTTCACTCTTAAATGTAGAAATCAAGTATCTCCTCTGAAAATAACTCTGTGAGTCATGACTGTCTACAATGGGTGTAACACCCGAGTCCCACTGTCTGTGATGTTTTCAGAGTTTTCAGAGTCCTATCTTCACTTTGTTTACATCGCCCGGACGGCCGGCTGACTCCTCCCCTCGAGTATAAAAGTAGTTTAATTGAGGGACTAGAGAAAAGAAGAATAACATACTGTACTCACTGCTTAACTGTGTTTCTAGATCACGCTCATTTCAGGTAAATTTACATGCAGTGTGAAGATACGAGCATAATAAAGATCGCTAGCATTAGCATGCTAACACAACAATGCAGCGAGAGTTGTTTTGGTTTCATGCTGGTGCTCAAGGGCGACATCTGCTGGATCAAAAAATCACATATAAAGCCTTTAACTGTCAAACACTTTCTTTGATAAAAAACGTAATGTCAGTGACGACATATCTCCCTGTTTGCAGTTTAAGGAAGTTTGTTTACTCTCTCACCACAAAGGTTAAAAAAAGGGTCTCTCCCAGTTTGGTGTGAAAGAAGTTGACTGGTGTGTAAAGTGTCCTGACCTCAATTCCCTCTAAAAACTTTAATGATCTGGATCAGCAAAACAGCAACAGAGCTAATATACCTTTGCATGAGTTTTTCAATGTTAGGTTTGGTTTGCCCGCCTCTCGTCCAATGACATCAGGGATCAGCCCACCCCCTCCCCGAAAGGGAAAGGAAGTGAGGATAATGGATGGATCTTTCATAGAGAGCTCACATGTATGAAATACTAAGTGAAGGAGTGAGGCAGAGTAATGAGAAAGGAAATGGGAACACGAGAAGTGTCAGGATGTGAAAAAGCAGTACAGTGTGTGAATGCCCATAATGCATCTCTCCACCATCAGGTACTCCAGGTGAGAGATGTGGGAAGAGAGAAGAAATGCAGAGCGGCTTCAAATCTCTGCAGCAGACTCCTGTGACCTCCAGCTTATTAAAAAGCCATCGTCTCTCTGTCCTCGGGGTCACTCTGAGCCGCCGCAGAGCGGGCGAACAATCACTCACGCTCTGTGGCTAATCACCTGTGACACGGGGACATTAACAGGAAACTAAGAAGTCTGCAGGATGAGGTCCTGATTGTGTCAAGGTAAGAGTCTAATTTTTAGGAAAACTATCAAAGTGGAGAATCAGCTTCTTAGACCACAAACAATTTACGCTGCCAGTTTACAAAATGCATAAGAAAAATATGGTTTAGGTTTTTATTCCAATCGGAAAAGTTTAAGCTAGCAAGCTAGGCTAACTAACAAAGTGAAAACTACACTTGGAAAAATTGAGGATAGCTAACTAGGCTAACTACAGCTAACATAATAAAACCCACATTTAAAGGTTTAAGCAAGCTAACTAGGCTAACTACAGCTAACATAATAAAACCCACATTTAAAGGTTTAAGCAAGCTAACTAGGCTAACTACAGCTAACATAATAAAACCCACATTTAAAGGTTTAAGCAAGCTAACTAGGCTAACTACAGCTAACATAATAAAACCCACATTTAAAGGTTTAAGCAAGCTAACTAGGCTAACTACAGCTAACATAATAAAACCCACATTTAAAGGTTTAAGCAAGCTAACTAATGTTGTTTTAAGGATATGTTTTTTATTAACTAAAAATTGACATAAATACTTCGGCTACATTACCTCAAATATTATAACAGTTATCAAAGCCAGAGAAATCCTTAATTTTACAGTTGTAACTGGACATGTCTTGTTGCCATGGAAACACCTAATGAGACTTCAAAGACTGATGAGGAAGTTTGAACTGCTAATAAAAAGCTGCCGTCCTGTTGCTGTATGTGCTGCTGTGATGTAAATTATACTTGTTAGCATTAGCTCGTCTGTGAACGTCTTCTCTTCCTCAGGTCGGTTTCAGCCGTTTGTCTCGACTACGGTCGACTCTGAGAACAAATGGAGTAATGCACGGAGTAGCATATTAGCATATTAAGTGCTAAAATCCCAGAGGGGGCTAAATAAACAATGTGCAGCCAGCATGGTTAACGGTCTCTCCTGCGGGGATGAAGTCCTTTGTTTACTTTACTGTGACCTTTAAGCGTCTCCTCCTGACCTTCATCTTTATATTATCATCAGAGCGGGTCTATAGGATCGCAAAACAACCACCTGTTCCATCTGTGTACCAGCCGACACAATCCTCTCCTGATGGGCAGCTGCTCAATAACCGCAGAAAAGAGGAAGGACTCGCACGTAAACAAATACACACATGCACAAACAAACGTGCATTCAAACAGTGGGAAAAACAAACCTTGCATAGGTTTGACCTTTCAATGACCCCTCTGTCATAATTACTCGCAGAGATGATGTGCAAACAATAAAACCCCTCAGCGGAACATCTGAGCTAATCCTCCGGACCATCGAGGACCAATCAGATTCATCTGGCACAAACACAAAGACAAACCAGCCCTGAAGCAGGCACTCCTTTTTACACATTACATACAAATTAAGTCCAGGACATCGCTGGCTTAACAAAGTTTTGGCGCATTTCCTTCGAAATGACTTCCTTTCGCTTCCTCGTACATGGAATAAGAACTTATTAGGAGGAAAAATGACTCTGAATTTAAAAGTGATGTTTAGTCACAAACTGCCCAACAGGCTTTGAAGAAGCAGTGAGACAATGGATTATGTCATCCAGCCTTTTGGGACAGGCCCAGTGGCAAGAAAAGGACATTAAATGACTCATTCATATTCATATCGCCACCTTTCAATTTCAATTTTGGCTCCCGGTGGATGGATGTGATTTTCAGGTTATACATCATAAGTTTGGCAGCTCTCTGTAGAGAGGGCTTTTCAAATGTGACCCCCACCCCATATGTGCTGGGAAGTCTTTTATTTATCTGGCCAAAACCAAAACAGAGGGGGAATTTATTGCATCACAGATGTCAAATTACATTCCCGCAATGGTTTATTTATGACTGAAATAAAATGTGTTTAGATGAAGTTGGGTTGGCAGCGAGCAGGTCAAAGCTGCGATGATGCACGATGCGTTGTCACATCGACCACTTCCAGCGTCAGTGATACCAGAGGGCGGCCGGTGAAACCAAGAGCCCGGCCAGACATTTAATCAATATCTGGACACTCCTCTGCCCCGAGACACCTATCAGCTTTCAGCGGCTGTGCAATAGCAGTGTAATGATGAACCCTTCAACACCGCCTCTGGGTCCAACTGCACCGAACCGGACGTTCAGAAATAAGGACATCTTTTTGTTTTTACTTCTGGATGGAGACGCTGATGTGCCAACGTTGAAAACACATCTTAACAACGAATGCATTACAGGAAACATCAACTGGAAAACACTGTTAAGTTCCCAGAGATGGCTGTAGTGGTTGAGGAGAGTAACAGTAAAATATAACCGAGGGAAAAGAAGGAGGGACTGAGAGATTTAAAAAAAGATGTATTAGCAAAGTGAAGAAAAACTCAAAACAAGCTTCTTCAACAAAACACAAACAGAAGAGAAGACGATCTAATCTAAAATAAAAGTCCAAATCCAGCAAGCACAAAAACCAACTGTTCAGAGCACACTAAGGCCTCAAGGAGAAAACAGCACAAGAGTGTAATGACGTAGCTCGACCTCAAGACAGCCACCACCAAATGGCCCACTGGCAACGTGCTGCCTCCTCTCCTG
The DNA here is from genome assembly GCF_963584025.1 of Labrus mixtus. Taxonomy (NCBI): domain Eukaryota; kingdom Metazoa; phylum Chordata; class Actinopteri; order Labriformes; family Labridae; genus Labrus; species Labrus mixtus. The sequence continues at coordinate 24,591,569 of NC_083630.1, read as the reverse complement.
ATCTTTATACCTCAGCTCCTGATGGCTGAGTTACCACAGGTGAGGCTGGGCACACTGAGGCTGAGAAGCAGCCAACAGGAGAGAGAGAGAGAGAGAGAGAAAACAGAAAACAAATATACAACACAACCGAACGTATCCAACTGAAGGACATTAAACCAAAAATCCTGCACACTACTCTTCATCGGCATCGTCAAATTATTACAAAAAATCACAACGCTTCAGTCCCTGTGCTCTCTCGGGCCGCCCATGTACCTGTGGTCCTCCAGCTAGGATCCCCGGGTTCAAATCCCACCTGTGACTTCTTCCCCACATGTCATTCCCAACTCTCACTCACAGATTTCTGACTCTTTCCACTGTCCTATCTCTACAGCGTCTTCTCTTGTTCTTCTGATATGTTCTTCCTCAGAGCCGCTCTGCCATCCTGGTAAAAATGTTCTGCTTGTCTCTGATTGGACGGTTTCACATCAGTTCACTCCCACTCCCCACCTGTTTGAGAGAGAGGGGGCACATCTATCACCTCTAGCCTATATGACTAACATATTCATAATTAAACCGCTCACACTAATTTAGCCCCCCGTCTCATTAGAGCAGCGTGGGGGGGGGGGGGGGGGGGGGGGGGGGGGGGGGGAGGGGCAAAGGCTCTTAAATGGGAGTCAATTTAAACTTTATGATGTTAGGGGCTCCTCGCACCACCTTACAAAGGAGCTCCTGCATAAACACCTTTTAATGACCACAAACAGGAGGAATTACAAGCACCATCCATCACAGTGTTTGGACAGGGCATCGTTAGCGTCCTCACATAGATGTAATTTAGCATCTTTATGCTACATCTCGCTGCAAGAATTGAGTGTATTAAATTGTGAATGCAGAGTAGCTGTTAGTACGTATTTTTTTTGATAATTTTGTGGATATATCTTTAAATTGTGTCAACCATCTCAGAGTAATTCTTCTTTTAGGTTTGTGAAGAAACCTCATAGCAGCAGAGTTATATTTGGATTGAAGTGTCTGTTGTGAGCAGAAAAGGAAATGTGACTCAGACTGAAGAAATGTTTATGTCTGATATTTACGAGTCAAGGTGATGTCTTCTTTCTAGCCTTTTAGAAGCCAGGAATTTGTGGGCTGTACCTTCTAGCAGAATATAAGCAACACTGTGAAGATGAAGACTTTGACAATGATTGTGAGATCTTTGTGTGTTGTGTTTCTGTGTTGTCTGACCATGGCTGAATAAATCTAAGATGATCCACAGTCTGTTTCACGATTTCATCATTGTCCATTTAATACAGAAACAACCTCCAACTAACAGTAGCTACACAGTCCTAAGGAGGTGACCGAGTGCTTCAGCGAGAAGGACCCAGATCTGAAAAAAAACCCGATTCATACTCTGTGACATTCAGCAAGCGACTACAACACTCTCAGAGACGAGATTAAAGACCAATCAATCCAAAGGGCAGCCCTCTGTAGGTAAGGTTTCCCTCCAGTGCACCAACTCTCGTTTGATCATCAACGCCCAAAGAACAGGAAAGGAAAAGAAGTCAAAGTATTTATATCCTCTAAACATCATAAACACCTGTCTGTATTTATTTATTAGAGGTGGAGTAAAGCAGTCAGGCCGAGGTTCACAGAGCAGCTACTTCACAGCCCACAGAGCCAAACCGCACTTTGACTTTGATACATCACGACCATTACTTTGATCGTACACTTCTCCATACATCCCCTGATATCAGGAAGGCTGTGTGAGAAGACACAATCAGCTCCCACAGTCGGTGCAGGACATGCCAACCGGATTAAGACCTGAGAGTATTAGTTACATGGGCAGAGTCTCCCCACTTTCTCCCATACAGTACACACACACACACACACACACACACACACACACAGGCAGAGGTTACACCTTGCAATTTATCACCACAAAGACTCAAAGACGGCCTTTGTTCATGCCTCTGCAGTGAGCTCTGGGAGAAAAATCTCAGCAAGTACGCATTGGCGAGGAGACAGAAACCTGAACACCTGGCACAAGCTGAAATGATTTACCAGAATTACATGTTGATTTTCTTTCCTTCTTCCTTTTTTAAAAAAGGTTTGGCTCACTTTCATTTTATAAAGAACTGTTTGATCGAGTCAGAAGAAGAAGAAGAAGAAGAAGAAGAAGAAGAAGAAGAAGAAGAAGAAGCAAGAGTTATGAAATGAAAATGTCTCGCAAATGCAACTCAAGACGAGGACTGAGCTGCCAAACGGCTTCCTGTTTACAGATCCAGCATGAGCTCAGCGCAGAGTTAGGAGGCGGACAGCTGGGGGACACGAAAAGCAAACTCGTCCAGAACTGCATGCAAACAAGGATCCTCCTGACCTCAAGAATCCTCTTTGCCTTGTTCTGGGAAGACTCCTTTACTTTCCCATTTACGCACTGATGTGATGTCTGACTGGTCGACTAATCAACAGAAGAGCAGAGAGGCTTAAAGATGCATGAAGGAATCTGTGATGACTCTTCATTAGAAGAAGCCAATCAGCCAAAAACAATCTGCAGAGCAATGTTGACCGTTCTCCGTCCAATAAACACAGTGACAGATGAACTCGTTTTATTTTCCCTGAGGCAGCAGGGCCAATAAATCGGTGTCATTTGAGTGATTCCGGGAATCTGGTTGTAACATTTAACCGCCCGAAGGATAAAAAATAATGATATTTCTACAGAAAGGCAAGACACAACAAAAATCACCCGTTCTCTCCACATCTGTTCAGGCCTGATGCATTGTAGATGCAAGTTAGCAAACGAAACACAGCTTTGATGCAGTCGTCAATGTCACCATCGATCATCTGCCTTCCCCTAGAAGTACACTTGTGGCTGTAAATCTTTTCATTTTCATCCCCCACAAAAAAAATGCTCCAGCAGCCAGTCGGAGTTTGCAGCCTGTGTGAAGACGTTGCCGCGGGGCATGCTTGTTCTTTTGTCAGGATGAGTTTAGAAACTTCTGGACAGGGGATGTGGAGACATTTTCCGGGCAGAGTAACAAAGGCAGTGCTGTCGGACCTACAGCGAGGAAAACACATCAATGTGTGGGAGGGTTAGCTTGGCACGGCTTGAACATACTCAAGGGTGTGCAGCATTAGCAGGCTAATGGAGGAGCAGGGCTGTGGGGTATTAAACCCTTATTGATGGCTTGTTCAAGTGAGCGTGCTATTAACTGGATCCAAAGACCAGTAAAGAGATGAGTCTGAGCTTAGCTTAGGAGTCAGGTTAAATAATGCACTCACCTTTATAAATCAGTGTTTTACATTTGCTGACTCAAATTTCTTTAAAGTCTTTATATGTGATGTTTTGATCCAGCAGATGTCGCCCTTGAGCACCAGCATGAAACCAAAACAACTCGTGCTGCATTGTTGTGTTAGCATGCTAATGCTAGCGATCTTTATTATGCTGGTATCTTCACACTGCATGTAAATTTACCTGAAATGAGCGTGATCTAGAAACACAGTTAAGCAGTGAGTACAGTATGTTATTCTTCTTTTCTCTAGTCCCTCAATTAAACAACTTTTATACACGAGGGGAGGAGTCAGCCGGCCGTCCGGGCGATGTAAACAAAGTGAAGATAGGACTCTGAAAACTCTGAAAACATCACAGACAGTGGGACTCGGGTGTTACACCCATTGTAGACAGTCATGACTCACAGAGTTATTTTCAGAGGAGATACTTGATTTATGTATTTAAGTGTGAAAAATCACATATAAAGACTTTAAAAGTACAAAGTTCATAAATCACAAGGTTCAACATCTTGATGTGTGCAACATGCTTCACTCTTTGTCAAAGTGTCTACACACGTCATGAATGTCATTGCTCCATGATAACAACTGCAAACTATATGTTCATGTTTTTTTTGTTTATCATTGATTTAAAGATTTGATCTTAATTTAGCCTCTGAATGGAAACTGTTTTTATTCTGGCTTAAAACTACTGTGAGGAGTTTTGTAGGTTGGTTACGAAACTGATGATGAGGAAATAACAACTGTAAGGACGATCATGAGCAACAAGACTGAAAAGGAAAAATAAAGAAATTATGTTTATGCTTTTCCAAAAGTATATCATACATTTTAAACGGGCTGTAATGTTGAGGTGGGTGTTGTAAACTATAGCAGGACAGATTCATAGCTTTCATTCCCAGAAATAATGTGTTACTACTGTAGATTGTACGATAGTTAGCCAGACATGCTAACAATTGTAGCACATGTTATGACAGAGAGGTTTATCTGTCTCAGACACTCTCAGGATCTTGTATATTTGGTTTGGTTTTCTGAACTATGTGCGGTTTAGGATACAGCCAATTCAACTTTTTAGCCAAAAAAAACCTTTAGTCTGTAACCCAATTTGCATGAACCCAGTAAAAGCCTTTTCCTTGTGAAGTGAATATCCACTTCAGACCTTGATATTGAATATCTGTAAACAAAGATCAGACCGAGCCCTCGCTGAAAGAGGTTCGAAATTCGGCGTAAAAGCAACATAATCATCTGTGCTGTCTGAACTTTGAAATACAAAAAGTCCAAACTGCTCGAACGAGGCGGACAGAGTGTGTGTGTGTGTGAGAGCTTTCACACACAGTTGCACATATAGGCAGAGGCATGTAGCAGCATGCCGTAAAGCCCGTGAGTGACACTTGCTTTTGTGAGACAAAGACAAGCCGCCGCTCCTGCTGGGCTCAGGATATGAAGCCTGCTACTGGGTGGGGGGGGTGGGGGGGCGATGGGCTCCTCTGCAAGGGGGCCGGGACCTTATCTTCTTTCAGCATGCCTGGACGGCCTTAAACACTCTCTCTCTGCTCGTCCTTCATGATAGCCTCACATGTAACACTTTGTTCCCCTCTTTGGTCAGCCGCCTCTTTCAACTTTCTTCATCCACCAGATCTTTGGAGTCTTTTCATCATTTCGGTGCAGGCGGTGTGTGGAGAAGTGGAAGAGCGCGTGTATAATGTTCACTTTCAGAGAAGCCGCTTTAGGGAAGGATGCACAGACATAGTGTGTGCACCGACTGGGTGTTTTAGCTAGAGGCTAAAATCAAAAACGATCCCTCTTCAATCAATCCTTTTTGGACTGTGAGTCGTTTTAATTTTTGCACATTAGATACAAAATAAAATCCTTTCCAACATCTTACTTTCACATCTCTTTGTGATGTTTTAACAGGTTTCAGCTAACAGGGACCCCTGTGTTTACGCTAAGCGCTAAAAGCTCATTTTTCTATGCTTTGTTATTTATAAAAATCAGAAGTGTGAACTGTCTTCAAATACCATACACATGCTGGTGTGTTTACATCTTTAAGGTTGTGGGATTAAAAGCCTCTGAGGTCTTTGTGTAAGCTTATGGAGACAATGAGTTTGACTGTTTAACAACTTCTGAAGTCTGAATATAAATCTTTTTGTAACTAGTTTTTTAGTGCTTGTGCGTGTCCTGAAGACGACATGTGCATCACATTAAGCTCTTAAGAGACGTTTGAAAGGCTGAAATATGGAAGAAAATTGAGTTTTTGGCCTTTGAGTGAAAACATCTCAATGGATCCTGCACAAACATTAAATCTGCCAGAGTAGAGAAATATGTCCAGCGATAATTCAAAGGTCCAGCAGTCCTCCTCTTACACACACACGGGCAAGACCAGACATAGAAAGGTTTGTAAGTGAGCATGGTGACGACATCAGAACGGGTCAGATTAGAGACGTTTTAAAGGTTAATGTCCATCCTTCAACATTTTGAAACATCGTGCACAAAACCACAACATGCATCATCTCTTGATTTTTCAGTCTGCATTTCCTGTTTGATGGACCACTCGGCTCATTCTTCCAAATTGTGTCGCCCCATTCTGTTTCTTTTAGTGCAAAACTTGATCAAAAACAATCTCTCTTTTCTTCCGCACATCTTTTGTTGTCTTCTCCCTGCAGCAGTTTCCCCCTGTAACTGGGCCACCCAGATTTCCCCGGCATAACTGGTTTATCTCCGTGCCCTCGATGTGATGTGGGCTTAAATACACAAACAGAAGAAAACCACAGAAAGCTGCAACTTATCAGGCATGTTTCAGATACTGCTGAATATGCCACAAAGACTCACATACTTTTGTGGACTACGTCAAGTTGAAAATGTTCACTTTGAAAACACAACCTCAAGTTCTCTTCTAAATACACATGCACATCAAGAAAACTGTCAAAGGGAACTTTTTTAACTCCCATAAAACATGTTCCTGTATCCATCACGCTCTACTTAAGAGTGTTTTATTTGTGCTCTAAGATGCTGTAATTCTTTCCTCCCATCAGCAAACAGGCCTCCTCCCTCTCATAATCATCTCCTCAAACTTTTCCTCTACCCCTCCCTCTTCAATTAAAACATTTTCCTCATTTTCCTCCTCAGCTGATGATCAAGCCGCTCATCACCCGCATGTGGAGGACGCTGCGGTCTAAGAAGCGCTGACATTAAAGATCTGTATAGTTTCATAACAACATCCTCCTCACTCCTGCTTCATGATCTTTTCAAACTCGCTCTGCTGAACGAGATCCAGAAGTCTGTTGTTCTCAATGTGCAGAAAAATAACGAGTGACTGATGACTCCGGTTGGAAAGTGAAGGAGCCACATGAAAGACAATGAGGAGGAGCTAAAGAGAAGCTTAACCGAGCCGGGGTTTCATTAACTACAAGCCTCTTTGCTCTTTGTCTCGGAGCCTATTGAACTCTGCATGCCGCTCCAGCCATCAAACTGGGCTTCTTCTTCACAGGGTATAAAAGGGGGCGGGGGGAAGATCAGCGACCAGGGGCCGGGCTGTGACTAATGCAAGAGCCTGGTGCTGCACGCTGGTATTGGGGGAGACGACCCTGCCCTCTATGCCTCCGTGATGTATGGCACGACCCACTGTGGCTGCATATAAACTCCGCCGCCGCCGCCGCCGCCCCTCCCTGTCTCTTGAAAATCGCCCTACCCCCGTCATCCATTCATGGCAGGTCCTTTTCAGCAGGTCATTGAGAGGGCCAATAAAGAGGCCGGCTCATTCTGCCCGTCCTGAAATGTGCAGTGTCAGAAAGAGTGGGGAGACACAGGGGGGGAGGGAGGAGGGGAGGGGGGGAGGGGGGGCCGGCGGTGAGATTCCAAGGAGGCTTAGAATCTCCTCACTAAAGGAGACCGAGCTGGACCAACGTCTGTGCAGACAGTTTATATCAGGAATCATCTGACTTAGAGAGAGTGACACAGCAGAAAAAAGATCAGCTGTTGAAGTTGTAGAAGGAATTATTTAATATGAACTGTAGATGTGGGGTGTCAACAACTGTGATTCTAAATGTGTGGAAAAGGGAGTCGGTCTTTCAGCATGTATTCTGCCCCTGCTCCATGATGTTTGTTATTAACTCTGTCTTTAAACATTGCTGCGATGGAAAAATACCAAAGTGTCTCGCTGTGAGAGGATGTTTAAGGTAAAAACCAGTTCAAATAAAACAAATTCCACAACTTAAAATCTGATTTTTTTCCCTCCATGCACGGCCCACTTCACATTCACCACACGCACAGATACTGTTTAAGGTTTGTGTTTCTTTTTCCCCCTGGGCAGCCTGTAGCTGACTCTGAAGGAGAGGATGGTCAGAGCTGGTATCTGACATGGAAAGCTGCTGAGTGCCGCTGTTTTAACAAACCTGGACAGGTGGTTTTTATTGTTCACTGTAAAGGTTACCATACCATGAGAGATAAAGTGAAAGGTTAAAAGGGGCTCTAACAGTTAGAGCTGCATGTCTCAAGCTTGGAGCAGCTCCTAAGCTGCTATAGGCTCAGACTGTCAGGACACACTGAGCTCCAGTCTCACCCGCTCCCTCTCTCTGTCTCATTGCATTCATCTCCCACAATGCATGTTAAAGGCTTTATATGCGGCATTGTTGTGTTAGCATGCTAATGCTAGCGATCTTTATTCTGCTCGTATCTTCACACTGCATGTAAATTTACCTGAAATGAGCGTGATCTAGAAACACAGTTAAGCAGTGAGTACAGTATGTTATTCTTCTTTTCTCTAGTCCCTCAATTAAACAATTTTTATACACGAGGGGAGGAGTCAGCCGGCCGTCCCGGCGATGTAAACAAAGTGAAGATAGGACTCTGAAAACTCTGAAAACATCACAGACAGTGGGACTCGGGTGTTACACCCATTGTAGACAGTCATGACTCACAGAGTTATTTTCAGAGGATATACTTGATTTATACATTTAAGTGTAAAAATCACATCCTTTAAGAACTGCATAGTCTTCCATGTCTCATGCACAAAAACTCCAGGTGAGCTGCATGCGTGAACACAAAACGGCCAAATTTTCCTCTGGACTTTACTGCCCAAGGTCAATTGGCATGTTTCTCTGCAGCTCACACTCCAATGTGCCTCTGAGTGTGTTTGTATGATTATGTGCCTCAGAGTGTGAGTCTGTATGATTGCAGAGGCGGCTGCTGGCAGCATGATGGATGAGGAGACGGAGACGTTCACATCGCAGTCTGTGAGTGTATTAACCCCTCTGTACCAAACCTCCACCAGCCTGCAGAGAAACACAACTCCACACAGGCTTCACAACCGATGTCATTCCACACACACACAACCACAGTCTTAGCACATTAACAGCCCTCAGACCAGGCTCTTAAATCAAACCACCTCTTTATGTGAGGCAGCAAGACGTTTTCTCTCATGCTTTCTCCTTCTCTTTTATTCTCACATGCAGACACACTCCAGACTCTATGGAACATCTCTCTTTGAAAAGGAGTGCAGATTAACCCCCAAATCAGCCCCAATGTCATGAATGTGCAACTAGTGAGAGCATCAGCTGTTTAACATCACAGGCTTTTTTACAACAAAAAAAAAGAAGCATTGAGCTCACAGGACGTGGTGTAATTTCGCCCAGATGTGCTCCACAGCTCATCTGACTAATACATGCAGGGAGGGGAATGAACGCTTTGAGCAGTCTGCTCATTTCAAGCTCTGCTGAGACACTTTGTAATCGCAGCATGGAAGGTTTTTCAGGTGGTAAAAAGTGCACTTTATGGACAACCTGCGTTCTATTAATAATCCTGAGTAAGGACAGGGGGCTACTCCATAACAGCAGCACGAGTCGAGGTCAGTCCACGGCGAGGGAAGCACCATGCCTGGATGTCTAAAAATACTGTCCTATATGCTAAAAGTGTCCAGCTCCAGCCAGAGAAGAAGCTTTTTTAGACGGGAATGCTCCTTGTGTTTTTATGGTGTTGTAACCTCTACAACAAGCCTCATTCTGAGGTTTCCCCAGGAGAAACTCTAAATCTAGGTTTGTGTAGAGGCACACAAGCTGTTGTTTTTCCACAAAGGCACAAACGTTAAATGAGCTGGAGTCCAGAAGCAGATGAAATGAATTTCCAAAATGTGTGAAACCTGAAAAGTGTGTGCGACTGATAGCATCCACCCAAACAAAGACATTCAATCCAGTAACTCTGTGGTCTGTGCACGCACACACAGGCACACACAGGCACACACACACACACACACACACACACACACACACACACACACACACTGGATTAATTTACAGTCACTGTCAGCAGCCGAACATTTCTCTAACCACTATCTGATATGTGATGAAAAACTGCAGCCAGCAATAAAAGCCCTGGGAAACAAGAGCTCGCCTGTGTGGACAGAACCAACGCTGGCATGAACTTTCCACGACTGACACAGGGTGTGTGTGTGGAGTGTGTGTTTGGAGTGTGTGTGGTGTACAGTAGCACATATGATGCACTAGATTTGAGATTAGAGGACTGTAGGTGTGCAAGTTATGGCTTTACAGAAAGGATATTGTTCACACTATACAGGACAAGGAATCCTCAAGGACATGTTGAAGGAAAAGCTGTGCAGACTTTTACTGAGAAACACACCTGTGCTGTGCAAAGTGGACTTATCTCAAATCTGTTAAAAAGTTGCAGAAGGTTGCAGGACTTTCCAGGTCACATTGAGAAACTTGTCTTAAAGAGCCAGTTCAGTTCCAGGGGAGGTTTAAAATTGAAATATCGTGCACTGATTGTTTTCACTGTGCAGCAGCACAATATACAGTAATGATCAGCCCAGCCTGGGGGAATGTACATGAGCAAATATTAATACAGCAAGCCAATTAATTCAAACTTGAAATAGATGTGAAAATATGATAATTGGAGTAAAGCAAAGTCTTTGATCTCTACAGAAAAAAGGAAGTTAGTAGGTCAACATAGCTTCTTACACAGCCTAAAAATACAATCATTAAAGAGAAACAGCCTCGAGGGTGTCTGTCTTGTTGTTTCTTGCACACACAAAACTTTAACTTATATTTAAGGAAGATAAATAAAAGGTTTCATAGAAATGCAAAAAAGAAAGTTAATCTCGTGCAAAAGCAGACCCTTCTCCACCTGTGTCTGTTAGCGTGAGTAGGACGAGTCATTGTCGCCTGCATGTTTTGCAGAAGCATCTGACTTCTACATTAAGACCCGGACCTCAGCCTGTGCAGGTCTGGTAAATGCATAAGGTGCTGTTTCTTACCGTTACTGGATGATATCTCGGCTCGTGCATTCGCCACACAGTGCAAAACTAAAACAACTCCAACGAGGAGGTCGACCGTCTTCAGCGCCGCCATATCCAACTTCTGCTTTCTGATTTCCTCTCAATATTCCTCGTTTTTTTAACAGAGAGGTCTCCGTGATTTCCTGCCTCGCTTCCCCCACACGGACTCCGTAACTCCTCTGCCTCTCCTGCTGCTTTTAAAACGGAAACCTGCCTGCGCTGCACTCGCTGCACCGAGCTGCTTTTTTGTTGTCCAACGTGCGCCACACTGCGCGCTCCTGGAGAGAAAAACGCGCTCGTCCCAACAGCTCTCCACCTCCGGAATGCACACAAAATAGTACCAGCAGAGGAAGAAAATAAAAGTTCCCAAGTTAAGTGCTCATCCCAGCTCCACGGACTGCTCTCATCCCACAGCTCGGAGGTGCAGTGTGTGTGTGTGTGTGTGTGTGTGTGTGTGTGTTCTGCTGCGCTCCTGGTGAAGACGGTGCGCTCCCTCCGTCATCAGCTCCTCCGAGCCAATGGTTCTTCTTCGTCTGTTTGATGCTCAGTGTGTGTGTGTGTGAGTGTGTGTGTGTGGGTGTGTGTGTGCAGGAGAGGGAGCGGAGGACACAAACACACAAAGCGTCTCTCCGACTGCCTGGGAGACTTTCAGATATCTTGCCTTGGGATATTATGTGCAGCGTGTCTGACAAGCAGCGTGCGAGTGATGTGGAGAGACGCCTTCAGGAGCTGCTGCTGTAGGCCGTCTGTTTGTGAGCAGACAAAAGATGTTCAACATCTTACAGGGTTTCCTTAGGGACATTTTTATTTAATAAGCACGAAGGATAGTGTCTATTAAAGGGCAGAAAAATGGTTACATTTTATGTGAACTGATTGGAGTTTTGTTTGATTTAAATTATGTTATTTTGTCAATTTTAAAAGAACATGTGAGTAACTTTTTGGTTGTGTTATTTTTGGCACAGCCAGGTGATTGAACTGTGAGGGTGCCCTCTTCAGGTGGCTCATAATAAGTAGAAGTACACTTACTCAACTGCATTCATTTAAAAATGATACTTTAAAGCTCCTGTGAGGAACTTTCAAAGTTGTGTTGGTTTTGACGACCTCCTGTGGACAAAGCCGTACCTCCTATCTCTTTACTGATCTATCCTGGACATGCACGAGAAGCCTTTTTGACACGAAAATCTCATCCTGCGTCCTTTAAACGACAAAAAGCTGTTTTGTTTGTGCAGCGTGTTGTGACCAACTTCATCTGACATTTGCCCAGCAGCAGTTACAAGCATTAAATCACTTTAGACTTTGCTAATCGTGTTGCTGATTTTTTCTTGTTTGTTTTTGTCGGCCATATAAAAGGCATCAATATTAATTTCAGGCTGTTGCATTAACAAATTATAAAAAGCCCTCACAGCTCAAGAGCTGCACAAAACATACTGTCAACATCAGTCAATTTGTATACAGAGAGCAGGTGACAACGTGTTCAACCATTTTTTATATGAAACAGAAGTAAGATCATTTTCTTCAACTTGCAATCTGCTCAAAGTCAAATTAAAGAGCAATAATTCTAATATAAGAGAATATGCTGAAGGGTAACAGTGCTATAAAGACATGCAGGGTTGGTCATTTTCTCAAAACTAACATGATTTTGAAAGTAGCATTCCCTCAGTGCCCCGTCTGCACCCGCCCCCTCCCCTCTGTGCTCCCTGTAAAGCCACGCCCCCTCACTTACATGCACGAGCGCCGTCTCTCCAGAAGTGGACCTCAGCTCATCTCTGTCATTGTGTAGAAACTACGTCGTCTCATGTCTCATTCAGCGGTAAGTAAACTCACAGTTTAAACTTGGTGACGAGCTCTGAGTGTGAGCTAGAGCACGCAAGAGGTAGAGAGCGAGCAGGGAGACAGGGAGGCGTCTGATTGGTTCATCAGATTGGTACCTCGTGGCAGACATTGGTTGAAGTTTTTACAGACTTACAAACTGATACAGATGATGGATTTTCTTTGTTCCTTTTTCAGAGAACCTGAGTTATTAATGTCTGTCAGGACCTAAAGACAATTTACACCAGAATCTTAAAAAGTGGATCTGGAGGAAAATGACCGACCCTGCCTTTAAGATCTCCCCTCCACACAGAAAAAGTCACATCTCAAATAAATATAGCCGACTTCTCGAGAGAAGGGGCGTCTTTCTTTTTTTTCCAGTAGCATTTCTCTCAGCACTCGGGACTCACTTCACTTTTTCTTGCACTCATTTCGCACGGGAAGAATGAGTTGGACCACATGCTTGTTCCAATTAAGACACACTCTGTTGGAATTCAGGAGCCACAAGTCATGGAAAAGCTCAACACTGGGAGGAAAATCTTGCATAAAGGACCAATTTTAAAATGTATCAGGCTAGTTCTCATGCATGTTGAACATTCAAACTATATATATATTTTTATACCAAATTCATTTTTAAGCATCTTAGTGGTTACAAATTGGAATCAAAATCCAAACTGCAGGGAACTAATATTCAGTGAATGTCTAACAGCACACAATTCTGGCTCCCAAAATGAGAACAGATCAATAATTAACAATTACCTCCATTGCTTTGTCAGTAATTAGTCATTACCTTGATTATCTTCCACAGCCACAGAAAGTCATCTGTCCCATTATCTTCACAGAGTTGCGACTGCCAATGAAAGAGTCTGCAGCAGTGGTTAGGGGAATTGTTTCTGCATTAAATGAATGCAGCTGCTGCTCTGTGCCAGACCTGTGAAGAGTCAGTGAACATGATTTCACTCGGAGCCCTTCAGTTTTGTCTTTTTTACCCTGTAATCAAAGTTAACAGTTTGAAGAACAGTATGTTACTCATTCTGAAACAGGCATAGTGAAAGATAAGGAACAGTCAAACCTGAACATTTTAAATAACTATCAGTATAATGAAAAACTTAATACAGCTTATGATACAGTGGAACATAGACTATCTAATAACCTCATCCTGCATCAAGGATTCTGTAATTTGTTGCTTTTCTTCAAGGAAGAACTTAAAGGGCAACTTTAAGTAACCTTCTAATCTTCTACTACTCACCCTACCTGTGGAGTACCACAAGGTTCAATATTAGGTCCATTTTTATTTCCAGTCTATATGTTTAGATCTGGTCAAACTTCCCTTTGTCTTGCATAGTCCAGACAGTAAACACACAGGGATACATTTCCAACTGTGGGACCCCAAAACCTAACTGTTTGATGGCTCAAAATGATCTAAAACTCGATTACTAAAAATGAGAAAAGATGTCGTAAAGTACCATCAACTACATGTCATGGAGAGCTGCCTCTGTGCCCTACAGTATCAGCTTATCATAAGCACTGCCAGGAGTTTGGGAGAACGTTTTTCTTTCAGAATGAAGCTTTGAACCACAGACTGGGCGGCAACATCTCTTCATGCAGTCTGCTGCTCTCATCACCTTGTTTCACAACTTGAGGGAAGCCAAGCTAGTCCTCAGTTGACTAAAGCATCCTCTTTCATTGCTCCTTAAGCCTTCGTTCCCCCCGCTCTCACAAACTCTCCCAGACTCCTCACATGTCTGACGTAAAACAGGAACAGTCAACCATGCCGTGAAATGATCTTTAGCTTGGCTGGGTACCACACCACACTCACTCTCCCCAGGGTGACCTTACAGAGCATCAAAACGTCTGTGATTAAATTAATAAAAATGAAATGGGCGACTTCCAGAGACATCAAGGCACTTTGATTTGAGGATTGGGGGTAAGTGTAAATTCTCCATAGAGTGCTTAAATGTCTGGAATTGGGTCCCACTTGTTGAGTTTTTCGGAGCAGTATGTCACGGCAGCATTTATGACACTTGGCTGCTGACTAAACAGAGTGAAGCGGAGTGGCAAACTGAACACACCGACAAGTGAACAAGCGCCGCTCTGTTTCTGTCTTTCCATTATAGCAACACCCATTATTAGCTTTTCCATTTCACCATTACATTAACAAGACCTGAAAGCACACAATCCTTTGCTTTGCTCTGAGTGGAAGATTGAAAAAGGTTGGTTGTTTCAGGGACTATATTTAGAAACCTGAAACTAAATTACACCAAAAAACCTGCTCTTTTTTGGGGGGTAAACAAGGTAAAATAGGGCTGAATGTGTTTGAAAAGTATAACTGAGTCTGATAGCACTCTACAGTTTACTCCACTCTTCCAGCCAAGACATTTTGGACATCTCCCATCTTCATGAAGATGCTCATATGCCAGTGTTTTCCTCTTTCTTTCTCATTATATTGCCATATTTCAGATTTTTTCCCCCTCATTGAACAGTTTTTATGAAGATCGTCAGTCCGACAGAAAGGTGTGTGGTCAATTAGAGGCTCAAACCCGAACAGAGATGAGTCTTACTTCATAAAAGATGGCAGACATTGCCACTATAAAAACTGTGATAGCAGGTAGAAACAATGCAACACAGGGTTAATCCAACGACTTGGCCTCATATATGTTCTAGTTTTCTACCAAATGATCATCTATTGATCAACCTCCCGTTGAGAAATTCTGTATATTTCCTTTTTCTGTGGCAGAATAAACAAAACATCAGAGACCTTTTTATACCAACCCAATTATTCCCCAAAGCCTCATCTGTGTATCTCACGAAGTGAACGATAAACTTCAGAATCTCATTAATTCAGCACGTTTGGATGCAAAAACTCTTGTATTTAGAAACGTAATCAAGCATCAGTTCTCAATGAGTGAAAGCAGCGGAGCATTAGACAGGTCGATATTTATGTGGCAGATCAGAAAGGAGTGTAATTGGTTGCAAAAAAAAAAACCTTTCACAATTTCTCTCTGGTCATAATTAACCTTTTCTGTTCAACAAATGAGGCAGTGAAGACAAAGATAAAACTCTTTTACGGTCCCAAACCAAGAGACACTACACAGGAAGCTCTCTTTTAGAAGAATGGTCAACTTTTATTGGATACAGGGAGAAGAAACTGACATTTTCTTATATGCGCTATCTGCCCCAGAGGATGGGAAAAACCAATTCTGAGTTATACTGTTAAAAGAAACAGAGTAAATGTCACCTTGCCCTGACTGGGCAGGTTGGGTAACCACCCGTTTCCCAAGCTGCAGGAGGAGAGGGAAATGGGCTGAGTGCTGTGAAAGCAGGTTGACAGCCCAGGATGAGAGAGGACTCAGTTGAGTGGTTATGTAAATGAAGCAGGAGTCAACTATTATTTTGACAGAAGGAGCCCAGAGCTTAAAGGCTGTCACCGCCTGAACTCTTCAGGAGCGATTTCATCACTCTCACGAGCCGAGTGGCTGGCAAACAAAACGGTGACCTTTAGATGGACTCGGCTCTGTGATTAACAAAACTGTGACAACAATAGCTCTGCTGAGAAAAGCTGACTAATGTTGCTTCACCAACAACAACACAAGGACAAAAAGCTGGTGGAGTGTCGCAGCTCTCCTGTGTGCTATTCAACGGCTGCAAATGACGAAGCTTCCAGAAAAACAACAACAGGACAAAAAAGCATCAATGGTTTTCAGTCAGCGGGAGATCATGTGAGAGCGTGCAAGCGAGGCAAGGCGAGAGCAAGGCGGCATTGTTTGTGTGTGTGTGTTTCCATGCTAGTGTTAAAAGGTGATTGTGTAGGCTATTGATTGTAGTTTTTGTTAGGTCAAATGTCACAGCGATGAGACAAACAAACACTGATGTAGAGGCTGTGAAAAGGCTGAGTTGGTGTTTCAGTTGATTCACAGAGGATGATGCCCTTCCACAGGATTGGTTTGCACTTGTTAAAATTAGCACCAATACAAAAAAAACTAGAAAATTAACCAATAGCCTAAATATATAACAAACAACCATGCAAAAATGAAATCCATCTTTGTATCATTTCTGCAAAACAAGAAGAATATCATATAACCTTTAGGAAGCCCTTATCATACTTTACATGATTTTAAACTGAAGGGGTTAATGTTTTTAGGAGCAGAGTGTTTGTTCAGAACATAGAAGCAGTGACCTTGAGAGAATTGTTTAAAAGTTTTCCAGCAGTGTTAAGAATACTGCAGACTGGAACCAGGATAGCTGTATAGAATTATACTAAAAAATGCAGCCTGAGGAAAACATCTGTCTAGACTCTTTTACTGCTTGTCCCAACACTCCTATATTAAAGTCTTTATTAGTTTCAAAAAGGTCAAATGTGTCTCCGAAGCCATCTGTTCCTGCAGGGGGCTCTGTAGGCTCATTGGCAGCAGCCGCCATGCTGGAAATGCTGTCTCAGCCTAACTTTCAGTCAACCTAACGACAGGCTGAGAGCTGGAGCTGAGGCGGGTTTTAAACCTCCTGACAAACCGTTACACCGCGCCCACCTGTCAATCAGGTCAGCTACACGTCTAACTAAGAAGAACACGCATCGTTTTTAAAATTAAAAATGGATGCGTCCTGAGAAGATTCACCCCCGTACAGTGTGCCCTTTAATAACTAATCAGACCAATATTGTTTTTTGAACCAGGCTGTAAACATGTTAATTTCTTGATTTCAGTCTCAACTCTGTTCTGGCCACATACACCTCTTTTGGCTCTGTAGAGTTGGGACTGTCAGAGGAAAAGGCATTGGGCCAATAAAGGCGAGGGGCACAAACAATAAAACTGTGAAGCAGCTCAAAGGCAGAAATTGATCTTCTGACCCTCTGATAAATCTCTGACCCAGAATCCACCTACAGACTCAACAAAGAGCCAACAGTGATGGAGAAGGAGGCTAAGGAGTCATGACGTTGGAGATTGTGTTGGTCCACCGTCTAAAAATTAAAGATTCATAACTTCAACTTGAAGCAATATGAGGGAACGGGGCGGGGGGTTGATGGGCTTTTTGAGTGTAAGTGCACACTCTCAGAGCACTCACCTAACCAACAGATTTACCTGACATGTATTATGAATGGGAAGGAGACTGCACTGCTTCTAGGTGAGCATTAATTCTGCAACTCCCAATAGACTCAAATCAAAATGTTTCTACTTTAAAGTAGCAATGTGTAGCTGTGACATGTAACATTAAAAATGGGTACTGCAGTCGAAATTAAAAACATTGTAGAGAGCTGTCTCCCCCCCCCCCCCCCCTCTCTAGAGTCCATGCTCACTCAGGTCACCATGTGGTGGACTCTGAAGCTTCAGTGTTTATCCAGCTCTGCATGGGTCTGTAAACCTTTCTGTGTTCTAACCTCTCTCCATTTTTCAAAAGCATCTCCAATATTGATCCTAGTTTGAGCACGTTTCTGCTCGTGGAGCTTATTAGAAACATGCAGAGGCTTTTTAGGTCGGGTAGGGGGTCGCCTTAAAAGCGCCTACCTTCTCTGGTCCAAACAAATCCAGAGCATTCAGGAGCAGAATCTAAAGTTAGAAGGAGGACATACTGGCTGCTGCATTGTTGTCAGAGAAGCCAGCACTTCAACATGTTTCCTTAATGATCAGATAGTAAGATACCTTTATCATCTCACTCTCTACACATCTCACTGATTGCTCTTTTAAGAATACTTGAAGCCATTGACATTAAATAGTACATTATTTTATATGAACCTGTGAAAGATCCAAACATGTCTTGTATGAATAAATGAACTGTAGCAGAGGTCTGAGCCATGTTATGAATATTGGAATATAACAGTATGGACAAAAATCTTAGAGATGGTCATTTAAGTGTTAGGTTCACCTGGAGGGATTAAAATGCTGATGAGAATAACTTTCTAAGTGTTGGTTAAATCATTTTCCCCTTTTCAGTTTGAAATCTCAGCAGTGCAACAGTTTGCAAAGTG